>NC_089596.1:111617774-111917774 GCF_019320115.1 Miscanthus floridulus
AGGGTCTTGAGAGTACCTACTGGACATTGACTGGCTTACGTAGTCATGATAAGCTCAAGGTAAGAAAGTAGAAGAAGAAGCAGGCACGTGCTATAGCTAGTTTGCAGGAACAGTTGGCTGATATGAGCTTACAGCGGGACCAGGCGGTAGAGCAAGGTGATAGAGCTATGCAGCAGGTGCATACGTTGACTCAAGCCAACAACAATGCAGACAGCATGATTGGACAGTTGGTTTAGGAACGGAATGAAGCCTGGGATGAGAGGGACCTTCTGCTACAGAGGGTCGATGAGCTAGAGGAGTACAACGTCAACCTACACGAGTAGTTTCACGCGCTCTACCATGGGGTTGGCCCATATGCTCCTCCAGACGCCGCTGGCATGGACATCGACGACGACACCGAGGACGAGCCTGTAGTTTCACCTAGGGGCGATGGTGATGTCTCCAACCCTAACGACGGCCCCGAGGAGTAGGCTAGTTGCCTTGCGCTAGTATCTAGGTCCTGTCGCGATGACCTTTCTTTTGTTGGCATGTAACCTAATGTATCTTGCTTCGGAATTATGAGACTTGGCATGTGATTGGAACTTGGCTAGTAATGTGATATCTGAACGCATAAAAGTCCATTGTATGTATGCTGGCAATTTGGTTGTATGGACGCGATGTTTGCTTTTGAAGTAATTTAATTAGTGATGTTGTTTTAATTGGGATACGATTATTGTGCCTCTATTTTATTGTATGAATTTATTCTCTCCAGTAAATTCAGTTCGGCATAATTTTTCATTCACTCACAATTATTACAGCTTCACTCAATCATTACTTGTTGCTGAAACATGCAGATGACAAATACTCGCCGTACCACTTATGAGGCCGCTGAGACCGGTGCTAATGGTGCTGGGACCGGTGGTGGTGGTGGGAACCACAGCAACAACAATGAGCCCCCCCATGAACCGCATTTGCCACCTCCTCCCCCGCTCACCCTAGAGGTGTTCTGTAACACCTCGGGTGTTTAAATATTAAAATCTGACATGTCATCATATGCACTGCAAGGCATTTGGCATTTGGTGAAAACTTTGAGATGCATACACTAATACAAGTTTATATTTATGTGGTATGTGTTGCAATGTATTGTTTGACTCAAGTTCAATGTTTGTTTGGATTTTGAATTTTTCGAGAAAACCCCGCTTTTCAACATTTAAATCCTACCCTGAAAATCCATTTCAAAATCTAAGCATATTTTGGGGTTGGGCCCAAAAGCAAAAGTGTAGAGCTTGGCAAGTTATACAAAGTTTATTTTTGGAGTTTTTCAAGTTGTTTAGAAAAATTTTGAGTAATTCAAAAAAGCGTAATTCGTTAAATTTCCCTATTTGAATTCAAAAGTTCATTTCAAAATCTAGACCGAATTAGGAAATGGTTATAAAAGCAGAGTTGTAGTACTTTTGATTTTGAACAACTTTTATTTTTGGAGATTTTTGAGTTGTTATAAAAATTTGGGAGTAATTTATGAATTTTGGCAAATGGCAAACTTGTAATTTCGATGAACAGTGTTCATCGCTTGCGCTACACCGCCGGCGAGCTTCGGCTTGCTTCCAGTCGCGCGCATGGCCGTCTGGGCATCGCGTTGGCGTGCTGAAGGCTTCGTCGTGGCTTCCTTGAGCTTCCTGGCCATCCTTTTAAGCCTGAGCCGCCATCGTCGTTGCCCTTCTCCCTTGCTCTGTTTTCCCGTCGCCGCTGCTCCACTCCGGCGAGCCCGTGCCGTCGTTGTCATGCTCCACCGTCGCTGATAAGCTAGTCCCAGCTCCGCTTTAGCCTTACGCGCTCAGCCACCCCATCAATTCAGCTTAATTTCGCTGGGAACCACCGCTCGTCGTGTTTCTTCTCCACGGCCGACAGCCCCGCCGTCGAGCCCGCGTCGCCGTGGCCAGCGCGCTACGGTGAGTCCCTGCCCTTGCGGAGTCTTGCATCGGCTTCGCTGCAATGATGTAGTGCTTTGTGACCCATTGGTTTCTCATTTTGACCACCACAGCTACCAAAGCATCACCGTCGTTGAAGATCGCTCCGCCGTGAACCCTGTCAACGTCGACCCGTGTCATTGTAGCTTATCTAGTCTCGTTCTTTGCTCCAACGTGTTCATGATGAGCTACTGGACCTTCCCATGCCCTCTGTTTCCCCGTTTTTGGCTTCATTTTGCCGGCGTAGCACTGCCGTGTCACCGCGTCCGCCATGGCCGATGACGAGCTAGTGTAGGGCCGTAATCCGTGTTGATAGGGACGTCAATCGATGCGCCTAGACTTGGTGATCATTTTGGTACGTTGGCCGTCGCCGTTGATCTCGCCGTCGTCGAGATATCGCCGGTCAGCGCCATTATCGCTGTAGTCAAAGCGCGAGGTAGAAGATGACAGGTGGGGTCACCATGTCTGTGACTCAACGTTCAAAATGGATTTTCTGTTTTTTTCAGATTTAAATGAATAGTGCTGTAATTTGTTATTTTTGTGTAGAATTATTTCGAGCTCCAAAAATTATGAAAATTTTTGTGTGACTTCTCTGTGATGTATAGTATTTAAGAAAAATATGAAATAATGTTTTTCGGTAATTTTTAAATGTGGTAAAAATTGCTCAATTAATTCATAAATGGATTCCATGATTTTTCTAGGCTTATTTATTTATCCAAAAATTATGAAATTTGTTTTGCCACTTAGTTAACATGTAATGAACATGTACTAAAATTTTGAGCTCAATTAGAATAAGTTCATTTATTTCATAATTTTGAATTAAATAATTAATTCATAAAAGCAAATAGTAACCTTTAATGATTTAGGTTTTTGTTTGGACTTTTGGATTGAGTGATGACCTTGGGTCCTTAGTTGATGATGATCCTTGGCAATTGATGTATGTGTTATGAAAAAGGATTTAGTTGGTTGACTTGCAACTGTACCGCGAAGGAAAGTTGTATTCAAATTGTTAATTTTGCATCCATCATCAAGCATCATGTTTCATATTCCACATCATGTTGAACATGGCATTGTTATTACGTGTAGTGAACGAAGGTGAAAACGTGGTAGTTAATCAAGTTGTTGAGGAGGTTAATCCGTCTGTTGAGGTCGGATCGAATCCTTGTGTAACGTCGCAGGAACCGGACTTTTCCGTCAACGAAGGCAAGCCCCGGATGCATACAACCCTACCTTGTGTTTTACAAATTAATTTTGCTTTTGCTTTCCGTTACTGCATTAAGTGATTAGGAGTTAAGTAAGAGCCTAATTGGTGCATTACCACCCTTGTTATTCCATATTTACCATATTACCAGTTTTAAACTCATATATGCCTAGTTTTGCTTAGCTATACGTAGAACGATGAAAGTCGGGTGACCCCCTGCCACCTGCAAGTTTTAAATGGGACATTGGTCAATATTGTTAGCATGTGATATGGGAATGTGGAGTAATAAATCTAGACCGGGCGGACTCGGTGTGTGTGAGCCACAAGACATGGAGGTCTTGTGAGCGGGTTCTTTCCGCCTGTGTCGATTAAGGCACGTCCATTGTTGAATTGCATAAGGTGAGAATTTGTAGTACTAACCACATACCCCGGTAAGCCTGAACTTGGAAATTCTATTACGAGAATGGCTACTCGCGTACTGGGAGTGGAGAGATGGCAGGAATAGCATGTACCCACGTCGCCATGGGCTGGAATGGTGGAGTACTATATTCTTGGGTGGCGCGGACCCGTTTTTGTTTTACAGGATCCGAGGGTAGGTTGATATATGTGAGTCGGGGACCTGCATATGTCGTGTGGTCTGGAATCCCCAGCTGGGCTTAATCGGTTCGAATCGTCGTTGCTCCTCGGTTATGGAGACTTAACTCACTGTTCATCATCATAGAATTAATAACCAGAACTTGATTAAGGCTTGTAAAGGTGTTGGATATGAAGTTTCATGATCTCAGTGCGGATCGTGTCAGCTTTGTATATAATTCTTAAGAAGTTTTCTATATAAAGAATGTTGTTAAAAGAGCTTTTACGCAAAAGAACTTTGATCATTGTTAAAGCTATACCTTGAATCCCTGAGCCTGCATTACTGAGTTTATCAGTTAATATTTCATATAAGTCTTGTTGAGTACTTTCGTACTTAGGGTTCGTTGACCCTTGTTGCAAGTGAGCCTCATGAGCAGATCTGTTTTGGATCGTGCTGCATGACTATCATTCGTTCTGACGATGAGAAGTAAATGTGTGATCCTTGGGCAGGATGTTTATTTTGTGTGATATGTCTATATTAATTATGCCACTCCACTACTACTATGGTTTGTAATAATTATCGAACTTAGTTTGTAAGGTTTGAAACAACTGGTTCGTAAACTATGTTATCATAAGACTTCTGCTGTTTTTACTCTGGTTTTGATATTTGAATAAATGTTGTAATACTGCAATGACTCTGTAACGTGATCCTGCTCGGAAATCGTGGATGATTCGGGGTTCCCCGAGGACACCCGACAGTCTTTTTAAGTTATTGGAAACATATGCATAAATGTCAAAGGTCGTCGGACAGTGACAGGTGCATGTGGGCCATATAACTTAGGAGGTTCTGCCACAGAATGGTATCAGAGCGATCGTTACAAGGTTTTGTTGTATTGTTTTACAAAAACTTCAAAATGATTTGGATGACTAAATTTAACTTGTTAATTTGGTCCAAATTGCTTCTGACTTATCTTATTTCTTTCTCACCATTCCCTATTGGATTAAAAAGGTTTTGTGTGGTGGAGTAGTAATCATACTATGCCCTATATAAATACAAATGTTGTTTATGTGTATTATAAACTTTGCTGTTTTTGTTCGTAAGAACGATTCATGCATCAGGAATAATTCACTCGTTACTTCCTTCACCTCTTAGTCTAGAATTAAGTAGTGAGTCTGGTTGGAGGAATGTAATCCATCTTAGCTACTTTTTGGATTTTGATCAAATGGTCTTACTTGGATTAAATTGGCTTCCTACAGTATGGCTCGTGCCAAGATGACGCCCCGTAAGTCCACCAGATCCAAAGGAGTTCCTCGTCACCAACTTGCCCCTAGAAATGATGGTGCTAGCAGTGGCAGCTCTAGGCCTGATCCCCAGGCAGAGATACTGAGGGTTTCTATGGAGTTAGCACAATCTACGAGAGATAGGGCTTTGGATGTTATACAAATAGGAGAATTACAGGGTCAATTGAGGCAGCTCACCACCACGCATAGGAACTGCGAAAGCATGTTAGTTCGTACGATGGAAGGAAGAAATGAAGCTTGGCATAGGGAAAATGTAGCTAGAGCTAGAACTCATCAGCTAGAATTCTATGTAGAAGATTTAGAAGAACATAATACGTATCTACATGAGGAGGTTCATAGGCTTAGCAATCTACTAAATCCGAATCATGAGCCTCAAGCTGATGCCATGGACCCCGGTGTCATCCTTGCCGATGATGATGAATCGGGAGAGGAAGAAGAAGAAGATCCTGAAGAATTAGTAATGATTGATGAAAGTGATGATGAAGGCGGTAATAATTCCAGAATGGATACCGAGCCTGAAGTTTGAAGAAATTGAGGAAAAGAGTAGAGTTGTATAATAGTAGCTTTAGTTTAAGTTATGTAGTTCTATTTTCGTACTCGTGGGTTTGTTTGTACATTAGTAAACTCTATGTAATGTGTCTAGAGTAAGCTTTGGTACAATTCAATAAAGACATGTGAATAAAGTTTGGTTTGTTATGAGTAGATGCGTCGTACACGGGGTTCGTTTATTCTGGGAACTTCACAAGATGAGGACGGTATTCCAGATCCGCCACCAGTTCCAACCAATTTAGCTGATGCTATAACTGCACTTGTCAATGTGACGGCTAAAAATTCTCGTTTGCTTCATGAGATGGCTCAGAGTAATCAGAATCAGATGTACGGAAACCGTGGACGCCACCATAACCGACAGGAGGCTACATATGTTGATTTTACAGACACAAGATCCCCGGTGTTCACCAAGGTAGATGAACCATTGGAGGCTGATGACTGGCTTCGAACCATAGAATAGAAATTTGACCTTATCCCATGCACGGAGTATCAGAAACCTACGTTTGCCGCCCAACAACTTAGAGGAGCAGCAAGTGCTTGGTGGGCAAACTTAGTGGCTATGCAACCAGCTGGCATTCTAATAACTTGGGCTAAGTTCCGTACAGCCTTTAGAGCCCATTATATTCCCGAAGGAGTGATGGCTATGAAGCTAGATGAATTCCTTGCTTTGAAACAAGGAGATCAAAGCATGATGCAGTATGTGGGAAGATTTAATCATCTGTCCCAATATGCATCCGAACATGTCAATACTGATGCCAAGAAGAAGAGGTGGTTTATGAGAGGCCTGAATACTAAGTTGTAGACTATGATGACCACTTGCACCAATGTCACTTACCATGAGGCAGTAAATATTGCAATTGCTTCAGAATCAAAGTATCGGCAGCATAAGGAGCTCAAAAAGAAAAAGAGTGTGCCATCTGGATCTTTTGGGGGAAATCCAAAGAGGCAGAGAGTGATTTATCATCCAGTACATCATAATCGTCCTCCTTATCGTCCACCGCAGTTCCAAGCCGGGCAACAGTCAAATGTCCGTCCTGCTATAACTTATCCGAATTCACAATCAACCAATGCTCCTAGTGGCAATGCTCCAACTTCCCAAGGTCACAACTATCCGTGCTACAATTGTGGAAGGACTGGTCATTTCTCTAGGGAATGTCCATATCCTAGGCAGGCTAATCAAAATTATCAGAAGGCCCTTGCTAATCAACAACAGGGTCAGGCACCAAACAAGAACCCCAATCAGAATGCTTAGAAGGGCAAAGATTAGAGGAAGACAGGACGGGTGTTCTATATTCAAGCTGGAGAAATTCCGGAACGGGAGCCAGTGATGATGGGTTTGTTTCCTGTTGCCAATCACCCTGCAGTTATACTTTTTGATTCCGGCGCATCGCATTCATTCATCAATAGAACATTTGTCGTGAAGCATGAAATTTCAATTGGGGCAACAAAGGAAAGTTTCTTTATACAGTCGCCCGGGGGACGTCTATGTACTAAGGAAATGGTATACCAGGTACCCATAAACCTAGGTGGGCATATTTTTCCCACTACCATGATTATCCTTAAGGATCAGGATATAGATGTAATCTTGAGAATGAATTGGATGTATCAGCATAAGGCTGTTATAGATATTTTGAATAGGACTTTAAGAGTAAGTTTGCTTGATAGTAATTCTCAACTTCTTATCCAACTTCCAACCCTAAGAAGATCAGTGGGCAAGATTTGTGCAACTGCTGTCAAAGAGATTAGAGATATTCCGGTAGTGTGTGAATTTCCGGATGTGTTTCCTGAAGATTTACCCGGTCTACCACCTGATAGGGATGTACAGTTCAATATAGAGTTACAACCTGGAATAGCTCCGATTTCTCGAAGAGCTTATAGGATGCCACCTAAGGAATTGGCCGAGTTGAAGACTCAGTTACAAGAATTGATTGAGAAAGGGTTTATCCAACCTAGTTCTTCACCTTGGGGATGTTCGGCAATTTTTGTGAAAAAGAAAGATGAGACTTTGAGGTTATGTGTTGACTATCGTCCATTGAATGAAGTGACCATCAAGAATAAGTATCCATTACCTCAGATAGATCTGCTTTTTGATCAATTGGCCAGAGCTAAAGTTTTCTCCAAAATAGATTTGAGATCAGGATATCACCAAATCAAGATAAAGCCTGAGGATATTCCCAAAACAGCATTTACCACAAGATATGGATTATATGAATACTTGGTAATGTCTTTTGGTTTGACAAATGCTCCAGCTCATTTCATGTATCTAATGAACTCGGTATTCATGCCTGAGCTAGACAAGTTTGTAGTAGTGTTTATTGATGACATTTTAGTATATTCCAAGAATAAGAAAGAACATGCGGAACATCTCAGAATTGTTCTGACCCGCTTGAGAGAACATCAACTATATGCCAAGTTCAGCAAGTGTGATTTTTGGCTTAAGGAAGTGCAATTTCTTGGACATGTCTTGTCAGCCGAAGGAGTTGCAGTTGATCCAAGCAAAGTGAAGGATGTGCTTGATTGGAAACCGCCAACCACAGTTCATCAAGTTTGGAGTTTTCTGGGTTTGACGGGGTATTACCGTCGGTTTATTCCAGATTTCTCGAAAATATCAAAGTCCATAACTGAATTGTTGAAGAACCAAGTTAAGTTTGTCTGGTCATCAGATTGTGAGGAGGCTTTCCAGACTTTGAAGAGACTGTTAACCACTGCACCAGTATTAGCCCAACCTGACATCGAGAAGCCGTTTGATGTTTATTGTGATGCTTCAGGTATTAGTATTGGATGTGTGTTGATGCAAGAAGGCTGAGTCATTGCTTATGCGTCCCGGCAACTTAAGCAACATGAAGAACACTATCCGACTCATGATTTGGAGTTAGCAGCTGTAGTTCATGCTCTGAAGATTTGGCGGCATTACCTGCTGGGTAATACGTGTCATATGTATACAGACCACAAGAGCTTAAAGTATATCTTTACTCAGTCAGTGTTGAACATGCGACAAAGAAGATGGTTAGAACTGATTAAGGATTATGATTTGGAAGTACATTATCACCCCGGTAAAGCAAATGTGGTTGCAGATGCCCTCAGTCGCAAAAGTTATTGCAATTGTATGACAGTGAGAACAATGGGTTTGAATTTATGTCAAGAAATGGAAAAGTTGAATGTAGAAGTAATTCAACAAGGAAGTTTGACCAACATAATTGTTGAAGCCACTATTCGAGATCAAGTTATTGCTGCTCAGAAGGAAAACAAGGGTATAGCCCATATTAAGGAAAGAGTCAAGAATGGAAAAGCGGAATGCTTTAGTATTGACAATGAAGATGTGTTGTGGTTCAAGGATCGCCTGGTGGTACCAAAAGTTCCTGAGTTGCGGCAGTCAATTCTAGATGAGGCACATGCTACTAGGTTATCAATCCATTCGGGAAGTAACAAGATGTACCATGACTTGAAGCAAAGATTCTAGTGGACTAAAATGATAATAGAGATTGCTAGATACATAGCAAAGTGTGATACTTGTCAAAAGGTGAAAGCTATACATTTGAGGTCTGCTGGTGAGTTACAACCATTACCTATTCCATCTTGGAAGTGGGAGGATATAAGTATGGATTTTATTGTTGGTCTACCTAAGACATCAAAGGGATTTGACTCAGTATGGGTTATTGTAGATCGACTCACTAAGTCAGCACATTTTCTTCTAGTCAAGACAATATATCCTATGATCCAATATACCAAGATGTATTTAGCAAGAATCATGAGTCTCCATGGAGTACCCAAGACTATTGTGTCAGATAGAGGTACATAATTTGTCTCCAACTTTTGGAAACAATTGCATTCTTCATTGGGTACCAAACTTCTGTATAGTATAGCTTATCATCCGCAAACTGATGGACAGACTGAAAGAGTTAATCAAGTACTTGAAGATATGTTAAGGTGTTGTGTCCTTAACTATTCCAATAAGTGGGACGAATGCTTACCTTTGGCTGAGTTCTCATACAACAATAGTTATCAGAAAAGCATTAGAATGGCTCCATTTGAAGCACTCTATGGTCGTAGGTGCAGAACATCATTGAGTTGGTCTGAGCCAGGAGAGAGAAGATTCTTTGGAGTTGACCTTATGAAAGAAACAGAAGACAAGGTTAGACAAATACAGAGTAATTTGAAGATAGCTCAATCCTGACAAAAGAGTTATGCAGATAGAAGGCGGAGGCCATTGGTATTTACCAAAGGAGATTTTGTATATCTGAAAGTATCACCAATGAAGGGAGTTAACCGTTTTGGTGTTAAAGGAAAGTTGGCACCCCGATACATTGGACCATATCAAATTTTGGAGAGGTATGGAAAAGTGGCATATCGCTTGAAATTACCTGAACATCTTGTAGCTGTGCATGATGTGTTCCATGTTTCTCAATTGAAGAAGTGTCTTCGAGTGCCTGAACAGAATATTGACGTTGAAGGAGTGGAACTAGAACCGGATTTAACTTATTCCGAATATCCTATCCGAGTGTTAGATCAGAAAGATCGTGTTACTCGAAGACGGACAATCAAGTTCTATAAGATACAATGGAATCAACATTCAGAAGAGGAAGCTACTTGGGAATCAGAAGATTACTTGTTAGAAAAGTTTCCAGAATTTCTAGCGTCGATATAGAATATAGTAATGTAAGTTGAGTTCGGTAGTACAAATTGTGTTTTGTAAAGGGACCTCAGCTGTTTTATGAACAGAGTTTGTATGTGTTCTTGCGACACATTTCCTTTTCCATTACTTACCCTATGGCTTTGAATCTCGGGGCGAGATTTCTATTAGGGGGAAGGATTGTAACACCTCAGGTGTTTAAATATTAAAATCTGACATGTCATCATATGCATTGCAAAGCATTTGGCATTTGGTGAAAACTTTGAGATGCATACACTAATACAAGTTTATATTTATGTGGTATGTGTTGCAATGTATTGTTTGACTCAAGTTCAATGTTTGTTTGGATTTTGAATTTTTCGAGAAAACCCCGCTTTTCAACATTTAAATCCTACCCTAAAAATCCATTTCAAAATCTAAGCATATTTTGGGGTTGGGCCCAAAAGCAAAAGTGTAGAGCTTGGCAAGTTATACAAAGTTTATTTTTGGAGTTTTTCAAGTTGTTTAGAAAAATTTTGAGTAATTCAAAAAGGCGTAATTCGTTAAATTTCCCTATTTGATTTCAAAAGTTCATTTCAAAATCTAGACCGAATTAGGAAATGGTTATAAAAGCAAAGTTGTAGAACTTTTGATTTTGAACAACTTTTCTTTTTGGAGATTTTTGAGTTGTTATGAGAATTTGGGAGTAATTTGTGAATTTTGGCGAATGGCAAACTTGTAATTTCGATGAACAGTTTTCACCGCTTGCGCTACACTGCCGGCGAGCTTCGGCTTGCTTCCAGTCGCGTGCGTGGCCGTCTGGGCGTCGTGTTGGCGCGCTGAAGGCTTCGTCGTGGCTTCCTTGAGCTTCCTGGCCATCCTTTTAAGCCTGAGCCGCCATCGTCGTTGCCCTTCTTCATTGCTCTGTTTTCCCGTCGCCGCTACTCCACTCCGGTGAGCCCGTGCCGTCGTTGTCGTGCTCCACCATCGCTGATAAGCTAGTCCCGGCTCCACTTTAGCCTTACGCGCTCAGCCACCCCATCAATTTAGCTTAATTTCGCTGGGAACCACCGCTCGTCGTGTTTCTTCTCCACGGCCGGTAGCCCCGCCGTCGAGCCCGTGTCGCCGTGGCCAGCGCGCTACGGTGAGTCCCTGCCCTTGCCGAGTCTTGCTTCGGCTTCGCTGCAATGATGTAGTGCTTTGTGACCCATTGGTTTCTCATTTTGACCACCACAGCTACCGGAGCATCGCCGTCGTTGAAGATCGCTCCGCCGTGAACCCTGTCAACATCGACCCATGTCATCGTAGCTTATCCAGTCTCGTTCTTTGCTCCAACGTGTTCGTGGTGAGCTACTAGACCTTCCCATGCCCTCTGTTTCCCTGTTTTTGGCTTCGTTTTGCTGGCGTAGCACTGCCGTGTCACCGCGTCCGCCATGGCCGACGACGAGCTAGTGTAGGGCCGTAATCCGTGCTGATAGGGACGTCAATCGATGCTCCTAGACTTGGTGATCATTTTGGTACGTTGGCCGTCGCCGTTGATCTCGCCGTCGTCGAGATATCGCCGGTCAGCGCCATTATCGCCGTAGTCAAAGCGCGAGGTAGAAGATGACAGGTGGGGTCACCATGTCAGTGACTCAACGTTCCAAATGGATTTTCTGTTTTTTCAGATTTAAATGAATATTGCTGTAATTTGTTATTTTTGTGTAGAATTATTTAGAGCTCCAAAAATTATGAAAATTTTTGTGTGACTTCTCTGTGATATATAGTATTTAATAAAAATATGAAATAATGTTTTTCAGTAATTTTTAAATGTGGTAAAAATTGCTCAATTAATTCATAAATGGATTTCCATGATTTTTCTAGGCTTATTTATTTATCCAAAAATTATGAAATTTGTTTTGCCACTTAGTTAACATGTAATGAACATGTACTAAAATTTTGAGCTCAATTAGAATAAGTTGATTTATTTCATAATTTTGAATTAAATAATTAATTCATAAAAGCAAATAGTAACCTTTAATGATTTAGGTTTTTGTTTGGACTTTTGGATTGAGTGATGACCTTGGGTCCTTAGTTGATGATGATCCTTGGCAATTGATGTATGTGTTATGAAAAAGGATTTAGTTGGTTGACTTGCAACTGTACCGCAAAGGAAAGTTGTATTCAAATTGTTAATTTTGCATCCATCATCGAGCATCATGTTTCATATTCCACATCATGTTGAACATGGCATTGTTATTACGTGTAGTGAACGAAGGTGAAAATGTGGTAGTTAATCAAGTTGTTGAGGAGGTTAACCGTCTGTTGAGGTCGGATCGAATCCTTGTGTAATGTCGCAGGAACCGGACTTTTCCGTCAACGAAGGCAAGCCCCGGATGCATACAACCCTACCTTGTGTTTTACAAATTAATTTCGCTTTTGCTTTCCGTTACTGCATTAAGTGATTAGGAGTTAAGTAAGAGCCTAATTGGTGCATTACCACCCTTGTTATTCCATATTTACCATATTACCAGTTTTAAACTCGTATATGCCTAGTTTTGCTTAGCTATATGTAGAACGATGAAAGTCAGGTGACCCCCTGCCACCTGCAAGTTTTAAATGGGACATTGGTCAATATTGTTAGCATGTGATATGGGAATGTGGAGTAATAAATCTAGACCGGGCGGACTCGGTGTGTGTGAGCCACAAGACATGGAGGTCTTATGAGCGGGTTCTTTCCGCCTGTGTCGATTAAGGCACGTCCGTTGTTGAATTGCATGAGGTGAGAATTTGTAGTACTAACCACATACCCCGGTAAGCCTGAACTTGGAAATTCTATTACGAGAATGGCTACTCGCGCACTGGGAGTGGAGAGATGGCGGGAATAGCATGTACCCACGTGGCCATGGGCTGGAATGGTGGAGTACTGTATTCTCGGGTGGCGCGGACCCGTTTTTGTTTTAGAGGATCTGAGGGTAGGTTGATATATGTGAGTCGGGGACCTGCATATGTCGTGTGGTCTGGAATCCCTAGCTGGTCTTAATCGGTTTGAATCGTCGTTGCTCCTCGGTTATGGAGACTCAACTCACTGTTCATCATCGTAGAATTAATAACCGAAACTTGATTAAGGCTTGTAAAGGTGTTGGATATGAAGTTTCATGATCTCAGTGCGGATCGTGTCAGCTTTGTATATAATTCTTAAGAAGTTTTCTATATAAAGAATGTTGTTAAAAGAGCTTTTACGCAAAAGAACTTTGATCATTGTTAAAGCTATACCTTGAATCCCTGAGCCTGCATTACTGAGTTTATCAGTTAATATTTCGGATAAGTCTTGTTGAGTACTTTCGTACTCAGGGTTCATTGACCCTTGTTGTAGGTGAGCCTCATGAGCAGATCTGTTTTGGATCATGCTGCATGACTATCGTTCGTTCTGATGATGAGAAGTAAATGTGTGATCCTTGGGCAGGATGTTTATTTTGTGTGATATGTCTATATTAATTATGCCACTCCACTACTACTATGGTTTGTAATAATTATCGAACTTAGTTTGTAAGGTTTGAAACAACTGGTTTGTAAACTATGTTATCATAAGACTTCCGCTGTTTTTACTCTAGTTTTGATATTTGAATAAATGTTGTAATACTGCAATGACTCTGTAACGTGATCCTACTCGAAAATCGTGGATGATTCGGGGTTCCCCGAGGACACCTGACAGTCTTTTTAAGTTATTGGAAACATATGCATAAATGTCAAAGGTCGTCAGACAGTGACAGGTGCATGTGGGCCATATAACTTAGGAGGTTCTGCCACATGTTCCTCGCACAGTTGCTCGGGAGTCAACGCAACACGGAACAGTCCCAGAAGAACATGGAGGATTTTCAGCGTACTATCGCCAACAATGTTCAGCGCGGTAACAATCAGGGTGGTGGCAATGGGGTGAATTAATATAGCAGCTTCAAAGATTTTATGGACACCAGGCCACCAATATTCAAGGAAGCAACAGAACCACTCGATGCTGAGGAATGGATCAACACTATGGAAGATAAATTCCATGTGTTGAGGATGACTGAGGTATTGAAAACTAAGTATGCTGTGCATCAGTTGCAAGGACCGACGGGAATGTGGTGGAAGCACCATCGCACCACCTTCCCTCCAAATGCTCAGATTACGTGGAGAGAGTTCGCTGAGGCCTTCCATGGAGTTTATATTCCCTCCGGCCTAACCAAGATGAAGTTGGGAGAGTTCTTGGCGTTGAATCAGGGCACCAAGACTATGACACAATATTTGCATGCTTTCAATAACTTGTGTCATTATGCTCCCGACATAGTTGACACTGATGCTAAGAGAATCGCTAGTTTCAAGAGAGGACTCAATCCAAAGATGATGAAGCATGTGGGTACCAACACCTACGCCAGATTCAATGACTTCATCAGTGATTGTCTCAAGCAAGGAAAGAACAACAACGCCAGCACCACAGCCAAGACTCGCAAAAGAGCCCTAGAAGGTGGTCTGTCCCAAGCAAGAGCACCTATGAGAGGTCGTCCTCCCTATCGTCCATCTGCACCTGGCGCTAGGTTTAGGCCACCTCAGCAGAGAGGTCAGAATTTTCGAGGACCCCAGAAGCCTTACAAGATGGTAGTACAGTCTAACAAGGCAGCCGCAACTATGGTACAAGGTAGTTCCAAGGGAGCTATGGGATCTGCTGGTACAGTAAGGGGACCCTGCTACAATTGTGACCAACCCGACCACTTCTCAAGGTTCTATCCTTATCCACCCAAGAAGAAGCAGCAGACCTATAATGCTCGAGTGCATAGTATGACTGTGGATGAGATTCCTGAGGGAGAGCCCATAACCGCTGGTAAGTTTCCTGTCAACCAAAACCCTGCAGTTGTTCTATTTGATTCTAGATCATCGCATTCTTTTATGAGTCAAGCATTTGCATGGAAACATGAACAACTATGCATAGAACTAGGTTATGGTTACCGTATAAGTTCAGTAGGGGCTGATGTTTTGACCAATCGGATGGTTCAAGGGGCAACCCTTGAATTAGGTAGCAGAAAGTTTCAAGTGAACTTGATAGTTATGCCTGGACTAGTTCTGGATGTCATTATAGGGATGAATTGGATGAAGGATTGGGGAGCAGTTATAGATACAGGAAGTCGGGTACTTACCCTTAAGGATCCCCTGGGTGAGGGTACTTTCCAAGTACCATTGCCTCGGAGAACAGACCTTATAAGTGTGACATGTGCTACTGAAGTTATTCCTATTCATCAAATTCCGGTAGTGTGTGAGTTTTCGGATGTATTCCCCAATGAGCTACCTGGTCTTCCGCCAGATAGGGATATTGAGTTTGGAATTGAGTTAATCCCCAGAACAGCTCCGATTTCAAGGAGACCCTATCGGATGCCTCCGGATGAATTAGTTGAACTGAAGAAGCAACTAGAAGAGTTATCGAAAAAGGGGTTTATCTGGCCAAGCAAGTCTGAATGGGGATGTCCCGCCTTGTTTGTGAAGAAGAAGAAAGAGGGCACATTGAGAATGTGTGTAGATTACAGGCCACTTAATGCTGTAACCATCAAGAATAAGTATCCCTTGCCTCATATTGATGTTCTGTTTGACCAGTTAGCCAAGGCTAAGATGTTCTCAAAGATAGATTTGAGATCCGGTTATCATCAGATCAAGATTAGGCCACAAGATATATCGAAAACCGCATTTTCCACCAGATACAGGATGTATGAGTATCTTGTCATGTCCTTTGGCTTGACAAATGCTCCTGCATACTTTATGTTTTTGATGAATACAGTTTTCATGCTAGAATTGGATAAGTTCGTGGTTGTGTTCATTGATGACATTCTGGTGTACTCCGAGAACGAGAAGGATCATGAAGAGCATCTAAGAATTGTCTTGACCAGACTTAGAGATCATAAGCTGTATGCTAAGTTTAGCAAATGCGAATTCTGGTTGAAGAAAGTTCCTTTCCTTGGTCACATTCTATCAGAAAATGGAGTTTCAGTCGATCCAAGTAAGGTGCAAGATGTTATGGATTGGAAGGCACCGACCATAGTTCTTGAGGTTAGAAGTTTCTTAGGATTAGCCGGTTACTATCGTTGTTTTATACTAGACTTCTCGAAGATTGCCAAGCCAATGACAAGTCTGCTACAAAAAGATCACAAGTTCGTGTGGATAGAGGAGTGTGAAGTAGCTTTCCACACCTTGCGGAAACTGTTGACCATTGCTCCTGTTCTCGCACAACTGGACATCGAGAAACCATTTGATGTGTTTTGCGACGCATCGAAAACTGGTTTGGGCTATGTTCTTATGCAAGAAGGAAGAGTCATTGCTTATGCCTCACATCAATTGAGAAAGCACGAGGTCAACTATCCGACACATGATCTTGAACTTGCTGCAATTATGCACGCCCTAAAAATTTGGAGACATTATCTACTTGGTAATGTGTGCAATATTTTCACAGATCACAAGAGTCTCAAGTACATCTTTACCCAACCAGAGCTGAACATGAGACAGCAAAGATGGTTAGAATTGATCAAAGATTACAACTTGAATGTGCAGTATCATCCTGGAAAGGCCAATGTAGTGGCAGATGCTTTGAGTAGAAAGTCCCATTGCTTGAATGTGCAGCCATTACTTGAAGATGGGTTCGATCTGATGTATCCTGCTGTGTTACATAGTATTTAGATTAGTTGCTCTTTGGAGAGTAAGATAATAGAAGTCTAGAAAACAGACAAGGGAATATTCCATATTAAAGAGAAAATAAAAGAAAAGCTGTCTAAGCACTTTAAAGTGGATGAATAGGGCGTGTTGTGGTTTGATGACCGTCTTGTGGTTTCCAAGGATCGAGAGCTTAGGAATAAACTCATGGATGAGGCTCACCTTTCTAAGCTATCTATCCATCCGGGAAGTAGTAAGATGTATCAAGAACTGAGACCTCGTTATTGGTGGACCAAGATGAAGAAAGAAGTTACAGCCTATGTTGCCAGATGTGACACGTGTTGTAGAGTGAAAGCTATTCATATGAAACCTATCGGTTTGTTGCAACCTTTGTTCATACCTAGTTGGAAGTGGGATGATATAAGTATGGATTTTATCTCGGGTTTTCCCACTACTCAAAAGGGACATGATTCGATTTGGGTGATTATGGATCGTCTTACCAAGACCGCTCATTTCTTACCTATCAAGACAACTTATCGACCACCTCAATATGCCGAGAAGTATATTGCAGAAATTGTGAGGTTGCATGGCATACCAAAGACTATAGTATCTGATAGAGGGCCACAGTTCACGGCTCACTTTTGGGAACATTTGCACAAAGGCTTGGGAACTAGTTTGATTCGTAGTACCGCTTATCATCCTCAGACAGATGGTCAGACTGAACGAGTGAATGTTGTTCTAGAGGATATGTTAAGAGCCTATGTGTTGTCTTCTAGGGGATCATGGGAGTCATGGTTACCATTAGTTGAGTTTGCTTACAATAATAGTTATCAAGAAAGCATCAAGATGGCTCCATTCGAAGCTTTGTATGGCAGAAAATGTAGAACACCATTGAATTGGGTCAAGCCAGGAGAAAGAAGGTATTATGGCATTGACTTTGTAGAAGAGGCCGAGAAGAAAGTTCATATTATTCAACAAAATATGAAGGTGGCCCAATCGTGTCAGAAAAGTTATGCAGACAGAAGAAGAAGACCCCTTGTGTTTGAAGTTGGTGACTATGTTTATCTGAAGGTCACGCCAATGAAGAAGAAACGGTTTGGAGTCTAGAGAAAGCTTGCCGCTAGATTCATAGGACCATACAAGATCTTGAAAAGAAGAGGTCCAGTAGCTTATAAGATAGAGTTACCTGAGACAATGAGTACCGTATTTCCAGTTTTCCATGTATCGCAACTCAAGAAGTGTTTGCGCGTTTCGGAGGAAAGAATAGAACCTCGGGGCATCAAACTCAAATCAGATTTGGTGTATCGTGAGCAACTGGTCCATGTGCTAGACACTAAAGAACGTGCTACTTAGAATAGTGTGGTGAAAACATACAAAATACAGTGGAATCACCATGATGAGGGAGATGCAACTTGGGAAACGGAAGAATATCTGCAAAAAGCTTATGAAGATTTTTATAACAAATGGTTCATAACCCAAATCTCGGGATGAGATTTTTATAAGGGGGAGGGCTGTAACACCTTAGTGTTCAGCATGCATTACCATTTCATCCCATGAGCATAATCGTCATCACCTCATGCATAAGCATCATTCATGCATTTCATTTCGAAAGAAATGAAGTATCATTTCATGTGATGCTTAAGTGATTGAAATTCATTTATGGTTCAAATAATGTGAAATGCCATGCTCATGTTTGGATGCCATGATTACTTATTTTTATCACTAAATTAACTTGGTAATATTTAGGATGCAATTTGGAGCAAAGTTCATATTCAAAGTTTTGCCAAATTATGCTTTTAAAATAATTCTCCAAAATTAGGGTTTTGAATTAATATCGATTTTATTTTGTAATTCAAAATCTATTTGGAATTTGACTTTGGTCATAAAAGCAAAATTGTAGATCTTGAAAAATGGAACAACTTTCATTTTTACACCAACTTTTGAAACTGCTTTGAAATAGTTCAAAATTTCATTTGAATGAAAAAGGATTTGAAAAGAATTTGAAAAAGAACATTTTTCATTAAATGGGCCGCAGCCTCGCCTTCGGCCCAGCTCGCTCGCCTGGCCTGCCCCTGCGCGCTGCGCCTGGCCGACGCAGAGCATGCACGCCGTGTGGCCACCATGCGCCGGCGACGCACGTCGCGCGGCAGCCCCGGCCTACCCCGCACCCTCCTGTCGTGCCTTCATCTGCCCGACCGCGCTGCGCTCCTCCTTGCACCTCCACTTCGCCCTCTCGCCTCTGCCAGCACCAGCAGCAGCCATAGCGCTTGCATTCGCCGCCACCCGCACTAGCCGCTCGACGAAGTTGGCCGTTCTGACCGCTCCCACGCGCCGGAGCCATCTCCATCTCGCCAGCAGCATCGCCTCCACTTTGCGCAACCGGTGCTCATGCCAATTCACTGGGGTAAGTCTTCTCCGGCCGGTAATTCCTCGCCGAAGTAAGCTCTTCCTCGCTAGAGCTTGGCTCCATGTGGACAGCCCGCCTCCGCTCCACCTCTCTCCTTCTCTTCACACGCATGAGCACTGCCTTGCCGTCGCGAAGCTCGTGCGCGTCTCCCCGCGCTCTGCCATGGCCGGAGTTGGCGTACTGCTGATGAGCCACGCCTTCGATCCACCATGCGCGCCACCGAGCTTCCTTCCGAGCTTCTCCCGTGCCCATTCTTGGCGCATCGGGTCCACCTCGTTGCGGAGAGCCCCTGGTGGTGACCTCACCGCCAGCAAGCTCACCGGCGGCGAGCGCAGGCCGGTCAGCGACGGCCCTGCTCGGCTCCGGCTGATGCGTGGGCCCAGTTTGACCAAGGGTCCCGCCTGGCAGCCCCTCTGGGTGCACTGCACCGGGTGCACTGCACCGGGTGCACCTAGCGGTTCTGGGTTGGGGGAATTTCAGTGTTAAAGAAAATGATTTTAGAAATTGATTTACAAAGCTTGTAAAATGTATATCTCCAGTTATATTGCTCCAAAAATGGTGAAACAAATTTTGTTGTGCTTCTTGTCACCAGATCTACATGATAAAAATATTGCATGTCATTCTTGAGATACTTTTCTGTGGAGTTTTATTTAATCATTGAAATTGCTGTTTTCTTGAGAAAGTCATAATAAATCATAGAAAGATCAGAAAAATATGATTCTAAGTTTGTTACTCTTCTTGTGTAATGTACTTCCTGTGAAAAATATATTCCATGCATGTCCTATAGAAAAAGTGTGAGGTGTCGTTCAAGTGCCTTTAATGGCTGATTTTTGTTATTTTTGCTAGAGAGCAAAATTTGTATAAAACATGCATGTGATAATTTTTGTGCAATTATTATTTACTGTATAAAACATAGGAAAAATATTACATCTGTTGTTTGACACTTTTCAAAATACAAAGTATTTTCATGTTCATAATTATGCCATAGCTTGTCATTTTTATGTATGCTACTCCACTTATTCAAATGTCATAAAAATTTAATGGTAGACTACTTAGGGTAGTACTGTGCTATGGTAGTTTTCTAAGATTTTTCTAAGCTATAAAAATAGATGTTGCTATTCAAACCTATTATTAATTAGGGTTTAATCAAATGTTGCTTTATGTATGATTAAGAAATTAGTGAAGCTTTGGTGTATCTTTGAAGCATTTAATGAGATGTGTTGACTTAGCATATTAGTAGTAGAAGAGAATGCAGTAGATGACATGTGCTTGTAGTACATGTTCTTGGATGATGTTGACTACCTTGCATTCAAGCATATTCATTGTGTTCATTTCATCCGATGCACCTTTTGTATAAGCACTTACGCACCTGCATCATACAGGATCGCAAACCGAGAGCCCAGTCATCATACCCGAGGAGCCCGAGGAGCAGCTCGAGGTGCAGCCACAAGAAGTGACCGAAGCAGACGAGGAGGACGTTGAGGAACTTCCGGAGTGCCCCGATCACCGCCCGAGCTCCTTCGAGAGAGGCAAGCCCCAGAGCATTTTTCTCCTCGGTTTGCAATTATTAATTAAATGCTTTACTTTAATTGATGCATTACGTTCAGGAGTTATTTCCAACCATTGCTGCATTATACCTTGTCTACCTTTGTTATACTATATCCTTATTACCCTAGTATCCATAGTCGAGTCAATGCTTAGCTGGCTTAGACCGGTAGAAGTCGGGTGATTCCTGTCACCTGCGAGCTATAGGTGGTTACCTGGATCTGCTTAGATAACTATGTAGTCATGGTATAACTAAGTGTTAATTTGAAGTTGAGACCGGACGGAGACTTATAGAGTTTTGGACTGTAGTGCTTTCCGTCTGTGTCGATTAAGGACCGACCATTGTTGGGCCTCAGATCATGTTGAACACATGCCTTACATTTAGCTGGCCGAATAAAGTACCTTTCGACCGCGAAGCTGGGAGATTATTCGGGCTGAGTAGATTGCCCGCAGCGCACTGTACCAGAGCAGGTGTGGTAGGACACGGGGGCGCGATGATAAGACCAAAGGGCAGTCGGTCGGCCCTCGGGTACATGTGGTTCCTAGCAAACTCGAGATTTTCCTGGATAGTTGACTCGGTGACCGATACCTCACTTTAGCTGGTGAGTGAGGTTTGTGTAAGGAATAAATCACCAGCTGGTTAGGAATCGATTCGAATCGCCATCGCTCCTAGATAGTGAGCACTTGACTTGAGTGACTTCATCGTAGTAATGTTGATGGAACACTTGGACAGTTATAATGAATATGACATTATGGAAGTTGTTAATGATCATTGGTTATCATTATTTGCTTAATCACATGCTTGCTCTAGTATAGGTGCAAATGTAGTCGATAGGTTAATAATAATTTACTTGACAATAATGCTTTTGGAAAGGTTCTTAAAATGCTAAAAATGCCTCTTTTTGCAAATGAGTCAGCTACCCTACTATAAAGCCCTTCATAATCCTTGGTGTCACTTTATTTTTAATTATGTCGGGTAAGTCTAGCTGAGTACCTTCTCGTACTCAGGGTTTTATTCCCACTTGTTGCAGATGGGCAAATGTATTACGGCTACTGTATCAACTGCCTTTATCCTACGATGGGTGATGCTTAGGACCATGGGCATGGTCATTCCTTATGTCTCGTCTGATGCTTTTATTAGAGATGATCATTAGTTGGCACTGTATTTGAACTCCGTGTGAGTGTGTGTGGTTTTGAACAATTGGCTTCCACTACTTCTATTTGAACTCGTTTTGTAATAACTATGTTTAAACTCTGTTGTATCTGAGATGTGAACTTTTATGTAATATGTGATAGTGACCACTAAACTTATTACGATCTTGGCTGGCATGTGAGTTGGTTTGAAATCCTTCATGATTTCACGGACTACTGGGTTATACGGGCTTAAGTTTGCTAAATCGTCTGCTCTGGCGGATGATTTTCTTACTTAATTTCGTATAATTGGTCGGTTCTGTTACAGCCTCTGCCTGTAGTTGTGGAGGTCCCATGAGTTACCGAACTGAGTGTACATACCTTGGAAGTGGTCGATGAAGACAGAGCATAGATCACCCCAGAAGCAGATGTTGCCAGGCTCGAGCTGCTCGAGCCAAGCTCTAGTCGAGCTTGACAGAAGCAGAGGAAGGTACTAGATGGCAAAGTCATCGTCTGACCCCCAGCCTTCATGGCGAGGCAGTCATCCTCTAGCTAGTGATCTAGGTTGGTCTCACCGTCGTACTTAGAGATGTGCGTTAGTGGCCAAAAACACCTTGGGTAGCGAACCGCCCAGATCGCTGCCCCGAACACCGGGGGACCAAAGTGATCTAGTGCGGCGCCCCCGCCTTGTCACTCAGACTATGCCTAAATGTGGCGCCTAGCCTCAATGGTGTCACGGATGTCGGGGTCATCGCCGAGGAGAAAGATCATGCCTTCGCTCATGCTGAAGCTTGGCACCCTGGGTCCACGGGTAGTCAGAGCTGTTGCTAGAGGTGTCACTGCTGCTCCCCCTACCTATGGGGCATCAGCGTCAGAGCGGTCCTCGTTGGGAGTGATAGTCATCTGGGATGGCTAGGAGAGCACGACGCGGCGCCAAGACACTGAGCTCTCGGCCTGCTACTCGAGGGCGAGGCGAAGGAACCACTTTGCCTCATTCAGCTGCCCATTGGTTTTTGGGTCTAACGTGTCAAAGATGTCTTCCAGGTGGCAGGTGGCGGCCGCCATGTTGTACGCTGCACGAGGAAAGCAGAGGCCCTTGAGAGCCCCTGTGCGGGCATCGTCGTCATTGCCAAGAGGGTATGTAGCTTGTTACCGCGCAAGGTCCCACCTTTGGCGATCGAGCTCTACCTCAGCGGTCTCCAAGTCCACCTACCGATCCCATAGGTGATCATCCTTCTAGAGGTAGGCCATGCGGCGGTAGGGACTCTAGTCCGACGGCGTGAGCCTAGGCGCCTCCTCGGCTAGAACCTCACCATCGATGTGGTAGCACATGCGTGGAGGGGCGCTGTAGTCAATGTCGTCGGAGTCGTACTCTGAGTCACTCCCCATAAGGATCTCGGGGAAGGTGTGCAGCGATAGGATGTCGGTCCTCGCCACATCAGAGAGGTTGGCACCGAGGTGTTTTGATCTGCTCTATTCTGATTTGTCCCCCTAGGTCTAACCTTATCCCTTATATAACGAGATAGGTCGGGTACATGGTGGTTTGGGGGAATGATTCTATGGTCTACATGTGCCAAAGTCTAGGAGGGCCTTGCAGCGTTGCGCTATGGACCGTGGCAGTGTCGTGGAGCCAAAGAAGCCTTGGGCGCTGTCCAGCTGCTCTATTCTAACACTCTACGTGTTAGGTTGTGTCGGCATAGACCGGCCTCCCCTAGGTAGACCTTCTAGAGTCATCATGGCGGTGAAGGAGGTCGGCTTCAGGGGCTAACGTGTGGGCCCGAGGGCCTCTGAGCCCTCAAAGGCCACTGGGAAGCTTTGTCTTCTTGTGTCTCGCCCTGTGCGTGACCTTGTCGGGAAAGTGGCCAGCAATGCTATGCCCAAGGGGCAGCCCCGGGGAGTCCTCGAGCCTTGGTAGCTCAGGGAGTGTCTTCTTGTGCTCGGGCCTTGGCTGACATCATTGGTGGGGCTAGAGCAAGGGTTGCGCTAGAATGTCATCATAGATTGGGAACCTTGGGGCTCGGGCAAGCCCTCGAGCCCCAAGCCGATGTCGTGGCAGAGTCAAGCTCGATCGGGTTTCTTGTCCAGAGGATGTGCGTGAGCGTACCCGATGGGTATAGCCCATGAGCCCCCGGGCGATCCTAGAGGTGTCGATAGAGGGGTCTTCTTTGTTTAGGAAGCATTGGACCTGAGGCTTAACATACCCATATATTAGGATCTCATCACTGCCCCATTTGGAAGTTTGCCCTAGAAGGGGACCAGACAGGGGTGGCGGTGACCATGGCAGTGGCATTGCCCCTTTTATCTAGAGACTAGCGAAATTGGGGGTTGGTCACTGCCCTAGTGGTGGTGGTGCCACCGCTTAGGGGTGGTGGTGCCTAGCCCAGTAATAGCTAGTTGAAAAACTAGCCGTTGGCGTGTCACCGTCATGGGGTGGCGGTGTGACACCTTGGTGTTCGATGACCGTGCAGATGCTGAGTTGAAGCGTAATGGCAAGTTCCTTCCCTTTGGGTTATTTATACCCCTCCATCTCGTGCATTGAGGATCTCTTGCCCATTTGTCCAACTGAGGAAACACTTTGGAGTGTAAGTAAAAGAAAGAGCGTATTGGGGTGATTCAGATTTGATAATCCAAGATTAAAGACCTCATTAGTGCATAGACAGTACAAGTGTGTATCCACTCTTCTCATTAGGCTTGGTTGGGTCAAGTGAGAGTTAGTTCTTGTTACTCTTGGTTATCGCCATCACCTAGATGGCTCGGTGGTGATTGGGAGCTGGGTGATCATCCGGTGTAGCTTGTGGATGATCCAACTCATGGTGTGAGCGGTTGTGGGCTATTCAGAGCATCGAAGTGACAAAGAATCAGCCTGTAGAGAGCACTCAATCCTTGCGCGGATTGAGAGGGAGCTACACCCTTGCGTGGGTGCTCCAATGAGGACTAGTGGGGAGTGGCGATTCTCTGATACCTTGGGAAAATATCACCCTGTGTTCCTAACCCTTTCTTTACTTTGAACAATTTCAATTATGTATTTACATTCCTATAATTGCCATGATAGAATAGGGTTGGAACCTAGGGTGCAAAACTTTGTGCAGTAGAATAGAAATCACTATTAGGCACTAGGGGTGAAATGAGCTAAGCGGTAGGTTTTGATTGTTGCGAAAATTTTTAGATTAGCCCAATTCACCCTGTTTTGGGCATCTTGATCCTTTCACGTGGCAAGGTCTTGGCGAACGGTTATCTAGCGGTAAGACAAGGCTCTTCACGATAGGTGGGCTCGTGCTGAGGCTCTTGGTCTACGGTTGCGTTCTATCGATGACCATTGATGATCTTTTGATCTTTAGGGCCCTTGATGCCGAGATGCTCGCTGACAATGTCCATTAGCTTTGTCTTCCTTGTGCAGCACCGCACCATAGCGCGAACCAACCTGTACCTCCTCATCTCCCTCCTCCCCATCCCTGGCTCAAGCACCAATGACATCAACAGAGAAGGAGGACGTCGGCCCGGTGGAGATGGACCAGGAGACATGGGCCCTTGATTGCATCTCCCATAGCTGCATCTCCTCCTCCCACGCAGGATGGTCAGCGGGCCCGACATCCGCGCCCAAGCCTGAGCCCGAGCATCCCCGGCGTCTGCGCTTGACTGCGGCTCCTTCTAGATTTTCGGCGGCCACTTTCAACTAAGCCTGAGCTCCCCAACGTCCGCGCCCAAGCCCGAGCCCGAGTGTCCCCGACATCCGCACTCGATAGTGGATACAACTGTAGGTGAAAGGATTGGACGTGGCCACCACGCGAGCGCCATGGCTGGAATGCACCGGTGAGCTCCTCTGGACCATCCCACGGTGTCGAGGGCGCATCATGCTGCCACCATCATCTGGACCATCTCCCATCTCGCGGAGAGCTCCTCTATGATGCCATGCCGAGCATGCAAACCAGGTGCTTACAAGAACAGAGAAGAGGTAATTCTATGCAATACAAACCAGACAACCAAACACACCAAATGCTAGCCAGGCTTAGACAATGCATGCAACTAAACAACTAAATGTTGGCTTGCTGGAACCAGGCTTGGGCTGCCCAGGCTTGGATTCTAGCCAGGCTAGAAGTAAGCCAGGAAACCAAACACACCCTATATGGTCATTGTCCTGGCTACCCAAAGAGGGTGTGGGTCAAAAGAGCTGGATGATTGAACTTAACAATGGGGTTAATAAAAGTTAAAAAAGATGGAGTTTTTGGGTCATGACACAGAACATTAAGAAATAACGATTTCATCGCACTTGATGGCTATCCCATGCACTCCCGCCAAGATGATTATCATTGTAGCCAGTTGTTGATCATAATAATAATAAACGGTTGTGCACAAACTCATACAAAGGTCGAAATAAAACCATTTCTTCATCTAAAGAAAACATTTTCACGTGCTCCAACCTAGCAAGAAATGTTCCCATCATTCGCTTACAATAACACCATTTGGTCGTTGGGCCCAACATAGTGCTCTGTTGGTGGTGTCCTATGAGTAGAGCAGGAAGAACCTTAGGGCCCATTTGGAGCGCACGAGTCGCATAGGAATTTCACATGAATATTCAATTTCACGAGAAACCGAGGGCCTTAACATTTTGTCAAGCAAGACATCTACGGAGCCACCATAGTAGTGGTAACCACATCTAGCAAGCTCTAGAACTTTACCCTACCTCTCACCATGGTCATAAGAAGTTCAAAATAGGGAGCAATCCCTAAAGACGAGTCAACAAAGCAAAGCCATTGTTGATGACACTATCAAAGACTAAGATGCAGGGTATATTGTAGATATGTAAGAAAAAACATTAATAGTGAAAACTTTACAAGATCATATTAGCACAAATTAGTTCAAGCAAAACAATGCAACAATTGTATGTGGATTGTCTAACTCAAATATTCATGTGATATCACACAAACTCACCTCTCTTCGTCTTACTTATTATCTTGTTAATAAAGGGACAGGTGTAGCCTGGGCTAATAATTAACCCACATGCTAGTCATCCTATTTGAATGAGATATGTCTATTTTTTACTCACTTCAGGCCAGTTTATAAAGTGCACGTGTACATTTTTAGAATTTACAATATTTGACCTATAACTTGCCCATCAACCTTAAATTATTATAACAAAAACTTAACAAGGTTAGAGTCATACTCAAATGCACTATCGAAAAATCATTAATTTAACATCATAAACAATATAATTGAAAATAAATAAATGATTAAAGTCAGTAGGGGACCTAGCACTCAGAATGGAGCCCGGGTGAAGCTCACGGTACCGATGAGATCACGTGATTTCAAGCTTTTAGCTAAGGGTGCTGCGACGAAGGGCTAAACACGCGCGACTACCGGAGCCATGGGTCCACTACTGATTAAAAGTATATAATTGGAGAGACCGTTCTATGTCAGTGTCCATTAAATTGGTCCAAAGAAAGTACTGGCTAACCATTAACCCTTGCATCCAAGGCCCTAAGAAATTGTAGAAGCGGTCTGTTGCAGGTTGGAATTGCAGATTAGTGAAGGTGAGACATGGGTGTCTTTTTTTTCGGGTTTGCTAGCGTCCGGACGAATAGGACGTCCAAACGGACAGGGTGTTCGGACGCCCGCGCTTGCAATTATTTTTCCGCACCATTTCACGTGTCCACATGGGGCCCACGCTGCCCCGAACACTAATAGAATCTCGAATACTCCTACGTGTGACGAATTTTCTATGTGTTTTTCTTTCTGTACACGTAGAAAAACTAGTAATTATTCTGTGGGTTCCAAAAATATCGACAGAAAAATACAAAAACCGACAGAATATTTTTTATGTGGATTTCTATAAAATGCACAGAAAAAAGTAAACACACACAGAAAAATAGAACAAGCGCCCTCATACTACATATGAACAAGTGCAATTTTTCTTTTTAATCTCTCTCTAAAACTTGTAACTAGTCTTTCGGCCTTATACTAACTTCAAATTTGATGATTTTTTCTAAAGTTTTCTAAAATCATGCTCTATCAATTTATTGTGTTCTTATAACTATTATTTTGGTCATCTTTTCATGTGACTTTGTTTTATCAATTCAAAATTTGAATTTCCAGAAATGACAACTTCTAACAATATTTTGAAACAGTAAATAATTTCAGCAGGAAAAGTAATGAACATAAAAGTTGTTGAACTCATCAAGATCTATAACTTTTATTTTGGTCATTGCTTCATCTGACAAAGTGGTAGTATACATTATTCACAAATTGACATATCTCTCATATAGCTCCATAAACTATGTGAAAGATTTATGGATTTGTGTACAATATATACTACCACTTTGTCCAATGAAGAAATGACCAAACTAAAAGTTGTAGACCTTGATTAGTTGTACAACTTTGTTGCTTATGACTTTTTCAGCTGGAATCATTTGCTATTTCAAAATCTTGTTTGAAGTTGTTATTTTTTGAAATTCAAAATTTGAGTTGTTCAAACAAAGTATGATGGAGAAATGACCAAAATAAAAGTTGTGGATCTGGATGAGTTTTACAAATTTGTGGTTTATGACCTTTTCATTTGAAGTCATTTGCTATCAAAAAATTATGTCATTGTTCTCATATTTGTAAATTCAAATTTTGAATTGTTCAAATAAACTCATATGGAAAAAGGACCAAAACCAAAGTTGTGGATATTGATGAGTTCTACTACTTTTCTTTTGACAACATTTTCATTTGAAATCATTTTTGATATCTTAGAATTTAATACATTTCTACCAACAAAAAAAAAGAAAAATAGTCTTGGGCAAAGACGACTCCATTCTAGCCCAAAATGAGAGATAGGCCCAATACCTCCCATAGGCCCAGCTGCAACTTCGGTTGATACCAGCGGTCCATCTCTCGATCCGATGGTTAAGAACATTGTTTCCCTCCCAAACCCTAGTTTCTCTTCACCACACGCACGAGAGCAATCTCCTCCCGTGCATGCCCCATGGTCTCTCTTAGAGTGTCGGTCTTCGCTCTCGTGGGCTCCCTATCTCTCGATGTCGATGTTGCTCCCTGCTGCTCCTCCCATGGCGACCTCCCCTGCTCCCAGCTTCTCCTTGTGCAGCACCGGTGCCTCTTCTCTTCCTCCCCGTGTCACGCGCCCTCGCACTAGGCAGGCTGCCATGCCCTAGCTAGCTTCGCTGGCCATGCCAGCCGCCGCCACCGATGGCCGGGGATGGATGGGCGCACCGCTAGGCTGTCGGACTGTTGCTGCCCATTCCGCTGCAGAGGCCTTGGCCGGGCTAGCCACCCCCTGGCTAGGCTGTGACGTTGTCCGTGCTGCCCCCTTTCCCACCACTAGATCCGGAGCACAGGCCTACCCACAGCGAGATACAAATGCTGCTCCCAGAGGAGATGGCGGAGGAGGTGGATCTTGAGCCCCCTACCCCCTTGCATCGTGCATGACTCCCCCAGCCCCTGGCGGCATGCGCGGCCCCTAGCTCCCGACGGTGCCTGTCGCTGCTGCGTGACCCTGCTCCTCCCCTGGGGATTAACGACGTCGAGGTCGACGAGCCGCGGATGCCGCTACCACAACATCCCCAGCATCTAGCAAGGCAAGCTCCGATCCCCTTCCTCCCACTACCCCTCTCATGGCATCGTCTCTTCTCTACACAGGTCCATGGCATGGAGGCGACGAGCGAGGTACCAAATCAATGTATTCTGTTTTTTTGCTCAGGTACTGTTACTAGATCTGCGTGGCCGTCCACTCCTCCCTTCTAAATTAATTATTAGGCAAATTTGATCCTACAACAAAGTTATGAGTTCATTGGGGAGGGAAAAAGCTCCAGACCTCATCAACACTGTGAGTCTATCCTAAAGACACTAGTAGTTTGATTGATTGGGAACTGCTGCTTAACAGAAGGAAACCTCATGAGTTTGTGCATCAATGTGGTTAAGTCAACTATTTTTAGCACTTATTTTTTTACTGAATGTGTCGTTACACAATAGATTCATGGATTTAGCATTGCCTACATATTTTCATGAATTCCATATTCCTTCTCCTTTGTGATCACTTCATGTCATATTTGGTGGAACATTCTATGGTTTATATGCAACACAATAGTCTCATTCTCTACATCTGTAGGGACAATGAAGAGATAGTGAGATCGAAGATGATAAGAAAGATGGGCTAGAAACTGGATAATCAGGTCAACAATGACATAAAGCCAAATAGGTAAGCAGTTTGCAATCATTGGTATTTCTCTGCAATGGTACAAGGTTACAAGCAGTATGGTATGGCTCAGGTTTATAGTTATCATGTTTTAAATTATGCCTTTCTGGACATGGTTGATCAATGGATTAGTAGCATACTTAATAGTGAAGTAGTTGATAAGTAGAGTTTAGAAATTTCCTTGGTGTTTATTTTTCATTCATATTGCCTTATTTGGAAATTAGTAGATCAGGTTGTTCACATCTTGTAACCTTGTATGTGCATCACAACAAGCTCTGGCCAGATCCGCGACATGGCAGCCCTTCTTCTCCACGCCGCCACCTCCATCGGGCCCTTTGCCGGTGACGAGCTCCCATCAGGTATGTGTATCCCATTCTCCCCCATTCTTGTTGTGGGAAACAGAGTTGTATGCAGTTGTAAATAGCTACCCAAATGTCAAGCTGTGCCTCTTTTTCTAGTAGTTGTTCAAGCAAACTGGATGTACATACAAGCAAGGGAGATCCGTGAGATTTTATAATTGTAGTATGTATGTGCTTCTTGCTGTGATTAAAGAATTGGTGCAGAGAAAATCAGTGATTAAATAATTTATGCTTCTTGCTATGATTTTTCCCATTGCCTGAATGTCAGTTAGCTCTATCATTCAGGACAAGTCTGCAACTCTGCATAGTGTGATGCTATTTAGAATAACAGATGGGCCTTGGTGTCAGCACTTAGTATTTGTTGAAAATTAAACTGTGTTCAGTAGTATACGCAACACAAAGAAAATTAAATCTGTTAAATCTATGTTCAGTACCCTTTATTTAAAATTTGTAGAACATATGCAGTAAGGAGCAACTATTTTGTAATTAGGTGAAGGTTTCAAAGATTTTGTGGAACATTATATGTGTTTGTCTATGTAGTCAGGAGTCTAATTTTTTGCTTTCTACCTTAGGAATTTAGGAATATTTGTAGTTTGACATCTGAAATTTAGGAAGGTTTGCAGTTTGACATCTGAAAGTTAGCCGCTAAGTTACTACCTGGAACAAAGTTGTGCTTACTACCTGATGTATGCCAAGTTGATATTATCTTGCTTACTGTGCTTTATTTGCAGGTCGATAGGAGCATCAATGAAAGAGCCGAGAGCTGCTCATTTTCAATGGTAGCAACATCGATCTAGTTGTCAGCATAGTGGCCCCATTCGTTTGGCTGAATTTGGCTGAAAAAATAAGCCAAAACACTGTTCTGACTGAATTATTGTGAGAGAAAAATACTGCTCTGGCTGAAAAAAGAAGCCGAACAAGCCGGATTTTAAGACAAGCGAACGGGGCCAATAGTGCAGTAGTTATTAGTAGTTAAATTCATGAACCGCTGAGATAAGATGGTAATCCTATTGAATGTATTGATGCCGGAACATTTGGACATCATCTATATGTAGACTGGATGCTATGAATGAATGTGCTGAACATTTGGACTCTATCTTTATATGTTGTGATGAAATTATCGTATGGGCAGTCCATATTTTAATATGTTGTTGCTATTGTTTTCCAAATAATTATTATATCCAATTTGCTGCATGGGTAAGTGTATATTATGCTGTCGGTGGTCTATTAACACCTAACAGAAAAATACAATTTTTCTATGCATTCACCTAACTTGATAGAAAAATATAATTTTTCATGTGAGTGCACCTCTGCAACTCTGACGGGACAACACTAACAGAAAAATGTTTTTCCTGTCGGGTTTTCCTTTTTTCTGTGAGGAATAATGCACATAAATTTTATTTTTAATCTGGTCGAACATAATTTTTCTGTGCATGTAAGACCGATAGAAAAATTGTTTCTTCCGGCGAGCCAACCGAAAAATCGATTTTTCTGTCATTATATTTCTGTGGGTAATTTTCTGAGGGTACACCGTCAGAAAAATATTCTTTTGTCGATATTCGTATTTTTCTGTGGGTTTTTGCACACACAGAAGTATTCGAATTTCCCGTAGTGGAATGTTACCAACATCGAGAAGAGAGGGAGGAGGCAGCAGATGCCCGGCCGGCACCAGGAGGTGGAGGAGACACTTAGGCGAGGCAGCAGAAGGCAAGGAGGGAGATGCAACATGTGATCTACTTTTGAAATATTTTGATGCAACACTTATAACATACGTCTGAAGGCTGATGAAACACCTGAAACATGCATCTGAAACATTTGCAAAAACACCTGAAAAATAGTTGTAACCATTACAAATACATTTTCATATCTAGATAAAACACCTGCAAATATATGTGTAAAACATATACAACTTCCTGATAAACACACCTACAACATATGTATGAAAAAAACACACCTGCAACATTGAGAACAAAAGCGTGCAACATGTGTACAACCATTGCACCATCTCAATTTACTTTTGCAACATGCATATAAAACACTTGCAACATAGCTTTGAAGTATCTGAAACACTTGAAACAGACACTTGCAACATGCGCTTTCAAGCGCAACCTCTACTTGCTGCTTGGATGAAAATGGAGGCTCGGCGACACGAAGCTCGACGTTGGCGTTGAGCTTGATGCTACGGAGTGGCGCGGAGGTAGCTGGTGTAGAGCTCGTCGGTGTCACGGACCTCGGCAAGGGCCGTGTTAGGGAAAGTGGAGCTGGCCCTAGGGGGCCACGGGGTACCGGAGCGTGTGAACAGTACCAGACATATTAGATTGAATTGGTTTGATTTGCTAGGAAAGAGATATGTTAGATTGATTCGGCTAGGATATTTTCTTAGGGGCCAAGTTAGTCATCTCTATAAAAGAGAGAACCTGGTAACGATTGTAATTGAGCAAAAAGAAATCCTAAGATAGTCCCCGAGGAAGGACGGCTATTCGGGGTCTCTCTGCTAATCCATCTGCCCGTAGTCAGTTCATATTAGGCCATGACAGTCGGATGGAGCGTGATCGCGACGGGGGGCATGAATACAGGCGGGGGAGGGCGAGATCCGTCCCGTGAGCAGGGGCGTAGCGGGGGCGCGCAGCACGAGTGGGGGCGGCACGTGGGAGGATGGGATATGTCCTGCGAGCAGAGACGCACAGCGTGCATACGCCGCAGAGCGAGCGGACAATTTGGACGGAGGCGGCGCAGGCCAGGCGAGGTCCGTTCCACGAGCCGGCGTGGTCCGTCCGGACTGACGGACGACCCAAAGGAGCATTACCGTTTTCTTGTGTAACCGACATGGCTGTTTTCTTCTGTAACCGACATAGCTATCCGTCAATGATAGGTTGGAGTTGCAGATTGACCAGCCCAACAGAGCGTTTCAGGTGGACTCAGCCAAAGATTGTTTTGTGGAGTTGCCAAGGTGAGAGTTGGCATAATCTGGGTCAGTGTGCTTAGGTCATGTTTCCTAAAATTCTTATCATATCGAATGTTTGGACACATGCATGGAATATTAAATATAGACTAATTATGAAACTAATTGCATAACTTGTAACTAATTTGCGAGACGAATTTTTTAAGCCTAATTAGTCCATGATTTGACAACGTGGTGTACAATAAACATATGCTCATAATAAATTAATTAGGTTTAAAAAACCATCTTACAAATTAGCCTCCATCTATATAATTAGTTTTATAATTAATCTATATTTAATATTCTTTATTAGTATTTAAACATTCGATGTGACATGAATTTTGGAAGAGCCTAAAGAACCACCCTTAGCGAGAACAAAATCCACGCAAAGAAACCCATCCTCCTCGGCTAAAATCCCACACGCTTCTCCGTAATTTTGGATACCTTCACTTGAAGTGTCTAGCTGCTCCACGTCAACCTCACCCCACCCCACCTCGTCACATCGCATAGCATCCGGACCACTTCGGCGACTTCGCCGGCGCCGACCACCGTCCACGACCGCCCCCAGCCAGGCATGTCCAAGTACGGAACCATCCCGACCACCTCCTCCATTCCGCCACCCGGTGGCTCCACCTCCTCCTCCTCCTCCCCGGTCGACTTCATCTCCCGCGCCAAGGCCCGCGGCGCGTCCGCGCTCGCCACGCGCCGCCCCTGGCGCGAGCTCGCGGACCCGCGCGCGCTCTCCGTGCCGCGCGGGTTCTCGGCCGCGTACCGCCGCGCGCGCGCCAACCTCGCGCACTTCGCCGCCAACTACGCGCTCGTCGTCCTGCTCGTCGTCTTCGTCTCCCTCCTCTGGCGGCCGGTCTCCATGCTCGTCTTCCTCGCCTGCTTCGCGGCCTGGCTCGTGCTCTACTTCCTCCGCGACCGCGACGCGGACGGGGCGCTCGTGGTCTGCGGGCGCGGCGTCGGGGACGGCGTGGTCATCGCGGTCCTCTCCGCGGCCACGCTCGTCCTGCTGCTGCTCACGGGCGCCACGGGATTCATCCTCACCTCACTGCTCGTCGGGCTCCTGCTCGTCCTGCTCCACGCACTGCTGCACCGCCCCGCCGACAGCATCGACGACGAGGCCGGGAGATGGTACACGCCAGTGCCGCCGTCCAGCTACTAGCTAGGGTCACTGTGAGCTGCTCCTCCTCTTGCTTCTTGGTTACTGGATTGCAGATCCATGTTCTTCAGTTCTCGATCCGTTCGCGCTCTTGTCCATAGATAAATAAGATAAAATGTGCTTAAATTTGTGTTCTTTGTTTATTTAAATGCTTTTATATAATTTATTGGATGCAAACAATTATTCTCTCTCGGAAGATTTGTTACTGAAGTTATGCTTTTAGAGTGATCAATCTCAAGTCAATTTATTCTCACACCAAATGAAAATCTGAAATCAGTTGGTGCTCGGTTATGTGGCGCTTGTACGATGGTTCTTCAGAACGCTTCCTGAACAAGGGATTGCATGGTCAAACCGGAAGTGATGTGCCTTGTGATCCACGGGCCTAAAAGAAAACGGGTGTTCCCATGTGGGACTGAGACGTACGGAGGCAAACAACATCGTGTGAGCATATGAGCCACAACCAAAACCGGCCACTTTGTTAATAGTTTCTGACCAGTAACAAAAGGACACTTATGCTTATCCGTGGAGCTGGCCGGGTTTGAGCTTGATGATAGCAACCCATGAACTCGAACAATCTAGATAAATTCTGATTTATATCCATTTTCAAATTTGGAAGCAAGATGTTTTTATTTTTATCTATCGAATCGCATCTTCATGTCCAGTAAGCACAACAGAGTAGTACTGCCGTAGTTTATTTAGCTACCACATCGATTCTTAGTAAACACGATTTTTGGGTAATTGGCTGGCGGTTGTATAGTTTCTTTCTGCGACGACGCAATAATTGAAGGGACAGGCACAGGGGGACAGCTGTTGGCGAGAGAGTAGTGTCACGTATCCTAATAGAATTTTGTAGGTATATCCTTATGTGATTTTTATATCGTTCATACTGTATAGGATAAGTAGCAAACTGTAGCACTCTGGTTGTGCCCTGTCCAGTTGAATACGGTGTTGAAGATTCAGCATTTCAGCTAACAGATCGAATGAAATTTTCCAAGGAAACTTAGCGACTAAAATTTAGCTTACTGTTTACACCAAAATTTAAAAAGAAAATACGAAAACTCGAAGCTTCTAAGATTGTATCATCAAGGAAACGATCATGTGTGAATCGATATCGGTTGGTTGTGATGCAGTGTCGGAATCGACTATTTTATAGATGACGTCAGCAGACAACAGAGAAAATATGTCGGACTCTATAAAAAGGAAAAGATTAGGGTCCAAGTTATCTTAAGTTAGAAATATTTTCTTTTATCCCAAGAATTGTAATAAGTCGTATTCGAGTAGTATTCATGTTTAGGTTCCGGGTATAAATATTTGACCCTGGTTATTGTAAGAACAATCAATCAATCAATACAATTACTTTTCCAGCTTCACGTCAACCCTTAGGAGTAGGAGTACTGTAGATCTCGACAAGTTCTTCAACAAGCAGGGCTACATCGACTGATCGACCTTCGGCTTGTCTATGAGTACGGTCATAACTTGTATCATACTTGTAAAGCTGCATCAGCCGATTGATCTTTTACGAGTATAATATAAGTTAGTAATCGATCTGTATCATTATTTGTAAGGCTGCATCAGCTAATTGAACTCTTGTGAATCATAATATAGATCAAAGTTATTGATCTTGTGTTAAACAACTTGTTGTTTAATACAATATCACCAGTTATCGAATCTGCTAAGATTAGTAAGATTTTTCTTGCTGTTTTTTGCTGATTCACTAGTTATCGATCTTGTTATAATTAATATTTCATTAATTATAACAAATCACCTGATTGAGATAGAGATAGATCGGCATCATATCATCACAATTGGTCGTCTTCTAGTCTGGTCACACTTTGAATCTTATGATTGTTGACTTAATTCTACTAGGTCTGTTGTTTTGTCTCTATTCCAATTGAACATAGTATGCATTCAAAGACATGTTTCAATTCTGAATAAACTCACTAGTTAATGAGATCCAATCTAATGACACTACCATAGCTACATCAATCCGGTCGAACCTCACTGGTAAGACTTTGGGTTAGAAATTATCGATTAGTGGTTTTGTTTATGGTCGAGATATGTACTCTGGTTGTTTGCTATGTCTACATAGGCTATTTTTGCTGTTTCGCCTGTGCTTTCACACATATAGCATGTTTTTCATGAACATGTCCATATATAGATGGTTTTATAGATTCTTTGGCTTCAGTTTGTTACTATTATCTGTGGCAGAACCGCCCGAAATAACGCACTTACAGAGGCGCTCGTCTTCCACCAGACGCTAAGCACCCTGAAAGCAAGCTACATCGGGCAGGTTCTGTCAGGCACACCCAAAGAAAGAGCCCGAAAGATCCGCATTTTCCCCCAAGGATCCAATAATAAGAACGGGTTACAATACGTAATACATTTCATACATCCGGAGTTCTTAAAAATTCATTATTACATTACCAAATGTTAGAGTGCGAAATATTAAACATCGAAATGTAAATAAACATCTATCAATAAGAAACAAGGATCCGTCTGTGCCCACCAGAAGAATCCTTCACACAATGGTACTCCTTAAGCATTACCTTCAACAGGGGTAAATAAACCCTGAGTACACAATGTACTCGCAAGACTTATCAGACTAGTGAGAATAATTTCCTGACTCTAAGGGATACGCAAAGCTTTATGGTTTGCTGGTTTTCTTTTTTTTTTGCAGAAAGCAATACTAATAGTGAGTCCTTATTAATGTAATTATTAGTAGCCATGATTAATTGATTATCTAGCCATTCTATGTAAGCACCTGCTCTACTTTCAAGCAAGAGTTGAGCAATCAGTTACATTTCATCACTTTTCATCTTTCAGTTCTTACTACGATGCTAGAGTTAAGACAAGTCGTACCGACACAGCGGCGATTCGTGAATCAATGTGTCCAGCTGGGTACCCCGAAAACACATGGCCCGCTTGTACCCCAGGCACAAGCAGGACCGACCCATCACCCTCCTGTCCCGGGGTCCAGGTCCCCGTCCAAACTTGGCCTCCAAGCCCGCGCTCCTAGGTCCCAGACTTAGTGCGGTGCAAAGACCTCCACCATCCCTGTCTCCAATCAGTCGGTCCGAAAAGAGCAGGAACCCACAATAAGAGAGCAACAAGTCTTCCCTGCGCCCATACCCAAGTATGTGCTCGGGATAATAAATCTGTGACTTGCCTAGTGTCCATTGCAACGGCCGGTCCTTAACCGACACAGACAGGGAAAAGTGTAACCAAGCTATGCCCCGTTGGCCGTAGGACACAACCTCTTACACCCACCAGTACCCAAACCATATCCCTGCTCGGTCACCATTTTTCTTTTCCACCATTTTATCATGAGTGATCATAATTATCGCCTATTGTGAGTAACGACAGGTTACTCACGCTACCGAAATCTTGGGCATAGCAGCTACTCGACCTATACTAGTATGACTCACAGGTAGATATATTTATGCATGTAGTTTCCATAAAATGCCTGTAACGTAAGTGCACACCATATATATTCAATGATCGTTTAAAATAAGGGTTGTGCACCGAGGCTTGCCTTGGGCAGGCGGTGGGTCAATAAAGTCAGCAACGAACGGCTTTGGGGCTCCCTTCTGCACAAGAATCTCCTCCTCGTATTCCTCAATGACCTCCTCGTAGTCCTGCTCGTCTATGGGCATGAACTCTACCAACTCGTGATCTACATGCATGAAATGATGATGCAACACTTAGTAATACGGCAACAACAACTCTTAAAATAAAAATACATCAATCAAGCTACTAAGCTTGTTCTACCGACTAAGGTGCTAAGTTACCTACTGTTAACACTAACAAGTATGCCGCATAACATATATTATCTTCGCAACTAAAGGTATTCTTACTCTTAATACCGATTTACTCTATATATGATAAAATAAGAAGTACTAGCTACTCTATTTATCCACCTACTATAGGACTACAAAATTTACAATGAGTACATAATAATCTAATTAGTCTACTGTAAAAATTTCATGGCTAAAGTTATCACCAATTTGCCATAAAAATTTCTACAAATATTAAGCTAAATGATACTAAGCTTTCTAAATTGAATTTATGAACCTATCATTATCACAGCTAACTGTAAAGTAACTACACCAACAGATAGATAGCACTTATTAAAGTTTAGCTCAAAACCTATCATTTATGAACCTAACAAATTTGTTTCACTATTTTTGGACATCTATAAGATTTACTACAAATTATTAAAGTTTAGCTCAAAACCAAATTGAATAAACACTTATTACCTTACTGGAAAATGGAAAACCTAATTCTACCATGCGGTCCAAAACATGAGTGGCCTGGCCCAGTTCGGTGCAATGCGTGCGCACATGCGACGCATGGCGCGGCCCACGCGGGGGCGCGGCCTAGCCGGGCAACGACGGCCCGTGACGGGAAGGCACCTCGTGCCCTGGCTGTTTTGCGAAAATGGCCCTGACCTAACAGAGAATCACTCTGAGACCCATGGCAGTATTCCTATAGTCATCTACTTCGTAGATAAGTCCTCGAAACAACCTGTCTTCGCAACGACGATACCCTTGGGCACCCACGCGCGCACCGGCGCGGTGACGCTGGCACAGGGTGGTTATGCCAGCCAGACTAGCCCTTCCCTACCCTATCTACGGAGCCGATACCTGCCTATGCGTGAACTGAAAGTACTGGGCGAAGAAAGCGTGAGTCAGGACGCCATAGCAAGGCCGGTCCACGGCGGCGGAGCTCCTGCAATCACGGCGGTGGCGTTCCGGTGAGTTACAACAACGCCGGAGAAATTGGGGTAGCTAGTGAGCTCAAGGAACTCACCACGGACATAGACAACGTAGTGGCTCGGCCGGAGGTAGCCCAAGCAGAGCTGGCCGTGTGCGTGCGGACAGTGCGATGGTGTACGATGGTGGCAAGGCTACGTCAGGGGTGGCTAGGAGGTGGTAGTGATTAGGCAAAGGTGCGCAGGGTGACGAGTAGGTGGAGGCGAAGCTAGCGGTGCAACGAATGGACGTGAGCAGCACTGAATTGGGAGCTTGCCATTGACGCATACCGATACGGTCTTATTGACCCATCGGGAAGGAAACTCCAAATTGGAGCATGGCACGGTGAGGCTCACTACAAGCTAGGGTCGGTTGGTTGGCTGACTATACGATGGAGCCATGGATGGGGTTAATTGGACTAAGGTGGCTCCACTACGACGAATTGAAGGCGCGGGTCTAGCGACCATGGCGACAGACAAATAGGGGAAGGTAGGCAAGGCTTGCCTCGGCATTGCCGTGGCGGGATGCGGCTGTCAACTCGAAAGCACAATCACGTATGGGCTACAGCGCGATGAGGAAATGGCCAACACGCTCAGGACGGTGGGCCGCACGGCCATAAATTGCAAACCGATGACGGCGGCTCGGCTCTGCGCACCTTAGTGGCATGGTGCCGGTCAGGGGAGGCAGCAACGCAGCGTCACGATGAGCACGGATGTGATGGCAAGGCAGGTGGGGCAAGCCCACGCGCGTGTAGCCGTGAAGGGTCAACGACAGCAGTGGTCGTGCGACAGCGATGGTCGAAGCACGGCGTGACCAGGGGCGCAATACGATGCGACGACGAGCGTCAGCGGCATCGCGCAACAGCAGCCTAGACTAGTCATGCGCACATGGTCCTGTGCAGGTGAGCATAAGGTGGCAGGGTGGCTCAGGCGGATGCGACGGTGATGGTGAGAGCGCACCTGAGCGGCCCAACGACGTAAACGATCGCGGCGGAGCAGAGCGGCTGGGTCCACCGGCACCAGCATGGTGGCACACACGAGTGCATGCATGGGCGCGGCAACAGGTGGTAGTGGCCAGCAGCATGGCCAACACGGTGGCACGCCTGCGTGCGTGCGTGCGCGTGCATGTCGGCGAACCAGCGTAGCGCGCCGAGCCAAGGCAACGGTGACCGTGTCCAAACGCTGAAGCCGTCTGGGAACGCGTCATGCACGATGTTTAAAGCACTCTAAAAATTCACCTCGGTGCTTCAATTGCTAAACCACCAATTCTATACTCAAGAAGGCATGTTAGGCTACCAAAACCCGCCATGAAACCCTACCCCTACTTAACCCAATTCGCTTACAAAAATTATCGAACTTAGCTTCGTCGAAGCGTTTTCTAACTTAAGAAATTCAACTAAGTTCTTATCGGTTTCGTGTCGAACTCGATTTCCAAGCTATCAAGTATGGTAGCTAGCGAATCCCATTCTGACCGCAAGTATTTCACCGCCACCTATGAATTTGTACTACAAACTTTATCAAAGTTTTATCTATGCGTTCTATAGCATTTTCTTTCAATAAAAATCCATTTATAACCCTAAGTGATATAACGCGACATGAAACATAACATTCGTTTTGCGTTTCTGATGAACGTTTCAAGTTACGTATATTGCTTTACACCCTATATTACACACATTTATACATAAGTATGATGCTCATGTAGTATTTTTAGTGAAAGACTGTACAGTGTAACACCGAGGGTGTTACAAATCTATCCTCCTAAAAAAATCTTGACCCGAGATTTCATGTGCCTAGTGTGAGAAAGGAGATAGGAATTACATTTCAACGTAACTACTACTCATCAGAACCAGAGAGAAGGTGGGGGTAATGCTTCAATATATAGTTCTCTTGTTCCCACGTGGCCTCATCTTTAGAGTGGTTTTGCCAATGCACCTTGTAGAACTTCACCATATTGTTCCATGTCACTTTTTCTCCAGGATTTTGACAGGGTGCTCAATATAAGTCAAATCAGGCTGGAGTGGAAGTCCTTCAATTTCTACAACTTCATTCGGGACCTGCAAACATTTCTTCAACTGTGAGACGTGAAACACATCGTGTACTGCTGATAAAATATCGGGAAGTTAGAGACGGTAAGCAACTGTGCCACACTGCTTCAAAATTTTGTAAGGACCCATGTATCGGGGAGCTAACTTGCCATGGATACCAAACTGATGCACCCCTCTCATAGGAGACACCTTGAGGTATACATAATCCCCAACTTCAAACTGCAAGGGCCTTCTTCGCTTGTCCATATAGGCTTTTTGTTGGCTCTAAGCTGCCTTCAAATGACTCTAAATAATAATGACTTGCTGTCGACCCTCTTTGATGAAATCAGGCCCAAAATATCCATGGTCTCCCACTTTAACCTAGTTAAGTGGCATCCTACATTTCCTTCCATATAGAGCTTCAAATGGTGCCATGCGAATGCTCTCTTGGTAGCTATTATTGTAAGAAAATTCAGCTAACTTTAGGCATCCATCCCACTTCTTAGGAAAAGAAATGGCACAAGTTCTCAACATATCCTTGAGCACCTGGTTCACTCTTTCAGTTTGGCCATCAGTTTGGGGGTGATAGGCTGAACTGCGGAGGAGACTAGTTCCAAGACACTCCTGGAGTTGCTCCCAGAAGCGAGAGATAAAAACTGACCCTCTATCAGAAACAATAGTAAGGGGGACTCCATGCAGTGTCACAATTCGATCCAAATACAACTCGACATACTTTCTAGCATAATATGTGGAATTCACCGGGAGAAAATGAGCTAACTTGGTAAGGCAATCCACAATGACCCAAATAGAGTTATAGCCCTTAGATGTGCAGGGTAAACCCACAATGAAATCCATGGAAATATCTCCTCATTTCCACACAGGAATGGGCAAGGGTTGCAAATATCCTAGAGTTCGCATGTGGTCGGCCTTAACTCTCCCACAAGTGTCGCACTCCATGATGTATTGGGTGATGTCCTGCTTCATGTTGGACCACCAATATTAGTGGCGCAAATCATGATACATCTTGTTGCTGCTAGGATGGATAGACAACTTTGAATAATGGGCTTCATTCAAAATCTTCCTTCTTAGATCCTCATTTCATGGAACCACCAATCTATCTTTGTATCTCACTACTCATTGCTCATGAATACTAAAGTGAGGACCATGCCCTTCGGCAATCAATTTCTTGATGTGAGGAATTTCTAAAGGGTCTTACCTTTGCTCCAAAATAATCTGCTCAAGTAATTCTGAGACCAAGGCAACATGAGCTAGCATCTCAGCATGGTTGAGAGATAGAGGTGTTTCTTCAACCTGATATGACTTTTGGCTCAAGGCATCAACTACTACATTGGCCTTTCCTGGGCGATAATATACCTCCAAGTTATAATCCTTGATCAATTCCAACCACCTCCTTTGCCTCATATTTAGCTCAGACTGAGTAAAAATGTATTTGAGGCTCTTATGATCTATAAAAATATGTACTTTGTTGCCCAACAAGTAATTCCTCCAAATTTTTAGAGCGTGGACCACAGCAGCCAGCTCTAAATCATGAGTGGAGTAATTCACTTCGTGCTTTTTTAGTTGGCGAGAAAGCATAAGCTATCACATGCCCATCCTGCATAAGCACGCATCCCAACCCCATCTTCGAGGCATCACAATATACATCAAAAGGCCGGTCAATATCTAGTTGGGCCAGCATAGGAGCAGTGGTTAGAAATATCTTCAAAGCTTGGAAGGCTTCTTCATAGGCTGGGCTCCTATCAAACTTGGCTTCTTTTTGGAGTAGCTTGGTCATCAGTTGAGCTATCTTGGAGAAGTCTAAAATGGAACACCGATAGTATCCAGCTAGACTAAGGAACTGACGAATCTGGTGCACAGACTTGGGAGACTTCTAATTCAACACATCTTGCACCTTGCTGGGATCTACAGAACTGCCGTCAGGTGTCAACACATGCCCAAAAAACTATACTTGATCTAACCAGAATTCACACTTGCTGAATTTAGCATACAGCTTGTGTTCCCTCAATCGAGCCAGTAGTATCTGAAGGTGTTGGGCATGCTCTTCATCGTTCTTGGAATATATCAGGATATTATCAATGAATACCACAACAAACTTGTCTAGCTCTTTATAAAGACTGAATTCATCAGGTACATGAAGAATGTAGGAGCATTGGTGAGACCAAAAGACATTACTAGGTACTCATACAGCCCATACCTAGTAGAAAAAGCTATCTTTGGTATATCTTGTGGCCTAATCTTGATCCGATGATAGCCTGAATGAAGGTCAATCATGGAGAATGCCTTGGGACTAGCTAGCGGATTGAACAAAGTATCTATGCAGGGCAAGGGATACTTGTTCTTAATGGTTATCGCATTAAGAGGGCAGTAATCCACACACATCCGAAGAGTGCCATCCTTCTTCTTCACAAAAATTGCCGGGCAACCCCATGGTGAAGAGCAATGATGGATGAAGCCCTTTTCCAACAACTCTTCCAATTGTTTCTTCATTTCAGCCAATTCCTTTAGAGCCATGCATTACAGGCGTCAAGAGATAGGAGCAGTACCAGGCTCTAGCTCAATGGAGAACTCCACCTCTCTGTCCGGTGGCAACCCAGGTAGATCTTTAGGAAAAACATCTAGAAACTCACATACCACAGGGATGCAGGTAAGATTAGGAGAGGCTTCAGCATGAGCAGCAACAGGTAAGACTAGATCTGAGGGTACAAGAAGAGATATCCTATCCTTAGAACAAGGAAGCTATAACTCCACAACTCTCTGCTTTAGATCCAAAACTACCCCATACACCCACAACCAGTTCATCCCAAGAATTGCATAAATGCCTTGCCCAGGCAGCACCATGAACTGGAGACGGTAAGTATGAGTGGCTAATACCAAGCTCACTGTGTTTGTTTGAGTATTGATGCACATCTACGCACCTAGAGTACAGATTCTATAGGCAAATGGTATAGCCATAATGGGTATATTGTGCCGGTCTACAAATCCTATGCTCATGAATGAATGTGATGCATAAGAATCAAACAACACATAAGCTGGATGGGAATCAATGGTAAACATACCATCCATCACTGGTTCTTGTTGCAATATCTGCTCAGCATCCATGAAATTCACCTGTCTAGAGCGGCTGACTAGCACTTTCTTCTTGACCACCGCCCACTTGACTAGCCTAGAGTTAGCCGATGGCTGAGCAGACTGGGCTGGCTGGTTTTGGGGACACTCTCAGGCATAGTGGCCATCTTTGCCACATTTGAAACAAGCACCCAACTTGTTTCCCTATCCCAGACGAGGTGGGACCTGCTATCCTTGAGACTGCTAAGGTTGCACCTGCTGAGTGGGTGCACGATACTACATGGAAGGAGTATGAAAAGTCTGCTGAGACTGTCGAAACGAATGTCCGCCTAAAGATTGATAGGGCACCCGTCTGACAACCCGTACTTTCTGAGTATGGGGGTGACTAGAAGACCCCATAGCCACCTGCTTCCGTTTCCATTCTGCCTAGGAATCCCACTGCAAGCCCTCCATGGCGATGGCAGCATTCATCATTGCCCCAAAGGTCTGATAGTTCCCAGTATACAATTCCTTCTGAAGGCTACAAGAGAGGCCGCGATAGAAGCGGTCCCTCTTCTTCTCATCTATGTCCACATGGGTTCTAGCATACTGCGACAGGTGATTGAACTTATTGACGTAGTCCATCACTGACATACTCCCTTGCCGCAGGTCTAGGAACTCAGTCAGCTTACTGTTGAGGACACCAGCAGGAATATAAAATTCTCTGAATGCTATGGGGAACTCCTACCAGGTCACCCGGTGATCTGGCTGCTGCATGGCATTGAAGGTATCTCACCATGAACTTGCGGACCCCAACAACTGTGCGCTACAAAGTGCACCTTCTGCTCATCCATCACGGTGAGCAACAAAAACTTCTGCTCCAGAATGCAAAGCCAATGCTCCGCATCTAGGGGCTTAGCCGACGAGGTGAATGTGGGTGGGTGCGTCTTGAGGAAATCCTAATACAAGCAGGGTCCATTAGGACTGCGGGCACCACCCCCGTTCCCACCATTGCCCCCATGACCACCACGGGCGAAACCACCAACAGCCTATGCCAGCAGCTCCATGGCACGGGCTGACCCACGATGAGCAGCCAACAGCTCCACCATCATCTCCACATGAGTTATCGGAGGTGGCGGTGGTGGAGGAGGAGCCAGTTGTGGAGCCTCATGGCTCTCCCCATTGCCATGCTCATTGGCCCGGCCACTTTCACCTTGGCCTTCGCCAAGATCGTGGCCCACACCGGCACTGGTGCTCCCGTGTTGGGTGCTTAGATTCATTTGTAAGAGATAGGAACCAACCACTCTAGACAACCATCTAGATCAGAAGCAAGGGATTAGAGAAATGACAAGGCATTTATTAAAGCATTCCTTTTGTTATCCTATCAATTTACTAATCCAATTTATACGTGTAGGGGGACTTTAGTTTAAGCAAGATTCTATTATCATGATGCATGTATTGGCCTGTACGCTCACCCAAGCCGAAATATAGCGACATTCGCAAAATTTTAGCACATCGCACACTCACTTTCTGTATGATAAGCGATTTCTTACGCAACGTAAGTCAGTGTACCTGCAGAAAATTGATTAGATAAGACTAGTGCCGCTATTCTAGATAGACCATATTGCTAGGGCTTATACTTATGTACATAATTTTAGCGCATTCTACTTTTTGCAAAACTTTTGTTGGTTAAATTTTAGGTTTTGCAAAAGAGTGATAAACTCGTAAACTCATTACTATCTTTGATACCAACCATGGCAGAACCGCCCGAAATAACACACTTACGGAGGCGCTCGTCTTCCACCAGACACTAAGCACCCCGAAAGCAAGCTACAACAGGCAAGTACCATCGAGCACACCCAAAGGGAGAGCCTGAAAGATCCATATTTTTTTCCCAAGGATCCAATAATGAGAACGTGTTATAATACTTAACACATTTCATATATCTAGAGTTCTTAGAAATTCATTATTACATTGCCAAATGTTAGAGTGCGGAATATTAAACAACGGAATGTAAATAAACATCTATCAACAAGAAACAAGGATCCATCTGTGCCCACCAGAAGAATTGTTCACACAATGGTACTCCTCAAGCACTACCTGCAACAGGGGTAAATAAACCCTGAGTATACAATGTACTCGTAAGACTTATCTGACTAGTCGAAATAATTTTCTGACTCCAAGGGATATGCAAAGCTTTATGGTTTGCTGATTTCCTTTTTTTGCAGAAAGCAATACTAATAGTGAATCCTTATTTATGTAATTATTAGTAGCCATGATTAGTTGATTATCTAGCCATTCTATGTAAGCACTTGCTCTACTTTTAAGCAAGAGTTGAGCAATCAGTTCCATTTCATCACCTTTCATCTTTCAGTTCTTACTATGATGGTAGAGTTAAGACAAGTCGTACCGACACGGTGGTGATTTGCGAATCAATGTGCACAGCTGGGTACACCAAAAACACATGCACCGCTTGTACCCTAGGCACAGGTAGGACCAACCCATCACCCTCCTGTCCCAGGGTCTAGGTCCCGTCCAAACTTGGACTCCAAGCCACCGCTCCTAAGTCCTGGACTTAGTGTGGTGCAAGGACCTCTAGCATCCCTGCCTCTAATCTATAACACCCTAGGTGTTTGTCACCAGTTAAGCAATGGGTTTAAACACAACCATGGCATGTTAAGTGGTGATGGAGATGTTAGGTCAAACATAGGAAAATGAGCCACCACTTAAACTTAGACCATGCACCATTGCTTACATGCTGCCCTTTCTAAAAAGTATGCTTGGGTAATGCTGGATGTACTTGTTTCATGTGTCTCGCATCAATATCCATCTATATTGATCCATGGAAAAGTTTCATGAAGTTTGGAATCAAGAAGTCACATGAAATGACAAGTTATGTCCTTGCATGGACTGTTTTATAAGTGAATGGAATTCTAGATCATCAACCAAACCTTGGAACCTTGCCCAAATGACTCTAATTGAACTCTACAACAAAAGTCATGAAGGGTTTGTGTTGAGCAGAGATCAAGAAAATGCATCAATCGGTTTAAAACTCAGATTTAAGGTTTACCGCGATGCTACTTTGACCTATGTTGACCAATTGCTTACAGTGCTTGCATGGAGTTACACCTTAAATAAAAGTTGAAGTTTAAGTTGAATAGAACCAAATTTGTTTGATGCTCAAGAGCTAATTCAGTGCCTAGCTAAGTCAAATGGAGCTCACAAGAATCAACAAACTGCTATTTTTGGAACCCTGAAATTTGGCTAAGTGTAGATGACGAACTTCCAGTTTTCAGTTTCAATGTGCCCATATTTGGCGAATTTTAGTTTGCAAACCATTTTGAATTTGGGAAAACTCCTTTAAGGAAAGTTAGAGTACTCTTGTAGCTCTACACAATGGTGTAATCGGTGGAACAAATAATTGATCGGTTTAGGAGATATGATGGTAGGAAAATGGAATTTCAGCTTGTATTTTCGCGGTGGTATTAGAATTTTGAATCAGTTGAACAGCTTAAATGGCCGACTGGCCACAGGCGCGTGATGCCGCGTGGCGTCCCAGCTCGCCCCGCGCTCGCCACCTCGTCCTCGCTGGCTCCCATGACCGCCACCTCGCCCACGCTTGACGTTTTAGAGAGCCCTGCCCCTGCGCTCTCCCTTCTACTCCTCCCTCTCGCTCTGTCCCTATCTCGAGTCGCCATGGTCGTCGAGCCTTGTCCCGCTGCCGCTCCCTTCCCAATCCTCCTCCGCCCTACCAGCCGCCAAAGCAAAGCTCCTCCGCTGTTTTCTCCTGTCCCTCGGCCTCCCTATGCCCAGCTCCGCGCTCGTTGCCGCCACTACCGCGTCCACCGTCACTACCGTCTGGACGCCGGTGCTTGTGGACCAGGCACCACAGGCCACCATTGGCCAGGCTGAAGCCTCCTGTAGCCGCGCCCAGCAACGGGCAAGCCACATGCACCTTCCCGCGCCTTCCTCCAGTCAGCAAGGCGCCGGAAAGCACCGCCGCCAGAGCAACAGTCGCAGCAGCCGCTTGTCTCCATGGCCAGGCCACTATGGGCCACCTCGGGCCGAGCGGAGCAGCCCTACGCGTGAGCGCCAGCCCCATGGTGCTCCCCCGCCATTTCCTCGTCATTTCCTCACCACCGGGATGCCGTCCCTTTGGCCGAAATCACGAATCCCGGCCTCCTCTGTTCTCAACTGCGAGCAGGGACCAAGAGCAACAATTGGGGTTAAGTGCGAAATCTATGACTCTTATGAATAGTGCACTAAAGGATCTATTTGTTTGGGTTTAATTTCTATAAACTGCAGGGTCCCCGATGCAAGTTTACATTCCTTTTCTTTTGATTTTTACAGATGTGAATGATGAACTTTGAAAATTCATATTAATTAGTAGAAAAATCCTAAAATAACAAATGAGGACTTTTTGGAATCCTTGCCAAATTTCTATGCAGTAGATCTATAATATGGCATGTTTTAGTTTAAAGTTCTAGCTGTAAAAATGGTTTTGTGCAGTTAGGGTTTGAATGCTAGTCTTATTTGTCTTTTTTATAACTGCAGTTGTTGTGCTCAAATAATTATGAAATTTTTGTGGAGTGCAACTAAGGTTATTCTTGATGTCTGGTAAAAATTTCAGGAGTTTACGTATGATGGTTTAAGAGTTACAAAAATAACAAATGCCATGTGTTGCTTTGCTTCTATTCTGAATAGGTCTGCATGTTTGAATTAATCGAATCAGTTAAGTTATGAATCATGACTTGATGACAATACATGAGTTGTAGTACTTTTCATAATCTTTTCAAAAAGTTAAATATCATGATTTTTGGTTAAGTAGATCTTGAGTTATACTTGCTTAAATCTCTATGGCTGTTTCTACCCAAACCCAGATAGGGTTTCCTTATTCTTACTGCGGGGCCTTCTTAGTGGTAGAATTAGCTTTAGGTGTTTCTAACAAAGTTGTTTATAATTTGTTAAGATTTCTAAAAAGTCCAGAACCACATTTATTGGACCTTTATAACTTCAGTTATAGCTGTTTAAAGTGGCATGTCAGTGTCTGTCCATGTTTTAGACAGAGATGCATTCATTGGATTCATTGACCTTGTTATACGAAGAATCATCTTAAGATGATAATAAGAAAGTTGTAGATAACTCACCTAACTAGCTTGTGTTAAATTTTCATGGAATGTGGCCAAATAGTTTGTGAGTTATGACTGTTCTAAGTTGGTCTTCAGAAATTATAGCTCTCTGGAATTTCTGGACCAGATTTGATAAATGTGACTATTGGACCATGTTAACTTTGGAATCATGCTGAAAGGTGTAAATATGAATTGTAGATAATTTCATAAGATTTCTAGATTGTCTTGTTGCATGTCTTTTGGATTAGTACAACTCCTGTTATGAGTAAAATTAGCTGCTGCTGTTTGCAGCCTTGACTCGGTGAAGCCGACCGCGAAGACCGTGAAGCCGAGTAGCTCAACTCAGGCCGGAAGACCGAGAAGTGAAAGTGCGCACCCTGGTGGTAGTAAGGATGTGCGGGGAGCTATTGGCGTAAGTCCGAGGTGAGATTGACCACCTAGCAGAGTGGACTCCCTGAGGGTGTGGCGCTGCTCGGAGCCGTGATTCCTGAGATGTACCAAAGGTGACCCATGGAAACCATTGATCAGGTTGATTGGGTGAGTGTTAGGAATACCCGTCTAGCTAGATAGGAATCGATTTGAATCGCCATCTCTCCCGGATAGTGAGAACTTGACTGAGCAGCGGCAACATAGATTCACTAAATTTAAAGATATGGTTAAATGATGATGATGATGATAATGATGATGAGCCATAAAATACCTGATATGGTTATTATTGTTTGCAACTTAATCAAGTGATTGATTAGTACATGTGCTAATATAGATGGTAGGTAATGGCTAAAAGTCACTGCTAGTACAGGTAAATAATGCTAATGGTTACTCAAGCTTTTATGCAAAAAGGTTGTCCAGCCAGATCCACTAAATTAAGCTATACATGATCCTTGGTGTCATTTGTTTTGGTTTCTGACGGGTAAGTCTGGCTGAGTACATTCTGACGGGTAAGCTATACTAAATTAAGCTATACATGATCAAGTGATTCTATATTTACTTCTCATCTATATGCTTTTGTCTGAGGATGTCACTTATGCTAGCAATGTATTTGGAACTTATATTAATGTAATCAATTGAAAGCTATGTTGTTTTCACTAATTGGTTTTGAAACCCAAACTTGTACTATTACTTGTGAACTCAATGTAATATTATTTTTGCTGTAACTCTGCGTATGTAATGTGTATTTGCTTAATCACGCGATCTTGGTTGTGATATTGATTTACCGAGGTCCTTCGTGACACTCGACGGACTACCGGGTTTATATGAGTGAAAGTATGTGCGTGTCAATGTGTTAGTGGGGATAGCTGTACTTGATCTTGTATAAATTGGATGGTTCTATCATAGCTGGTATCGGAGCAAGATTAAGCATAATACTATCATGTACATAGTTTAAAAAAGAAAGTTTTGGTTTTAAAAAGCCTATTTTGACTTAAACTTTAGCTATAGGTAAATTTGTCAAAACTTATTTGTAAAACTATGCTAGCGACATCCTCCTTTATGCCCAGTTAAGGACTATTAGGTGGCTATCTAAGTACTAACATGGGGGTTTTACTTTCGTCGTTCATACGGCGTGCTATTGTATGGGTGCCATTCGCTTGAATGGTAATGTATGGATCAATTGCCTCTACGCCCAGGTAAGTGTGAGTTGTGAGAGCATGACCGTCCAACTGTCGGTCTAGGGAAGAGTTAGCTTTGGTTACTGGAATATTTATATGTTACACACATGTATATATGAAGGTACTTAATTGTGGGTATATTTGTTGGGTAGCTATGGATACTGAAGTATATACATCTGGGGATGTATATATGGAGAGTATCTTAGTTTACTACTTTCATTGTGTGCTTATTTTGTCTCTTGTGGGGATGAGCTGCAATGAATTTGCCTATAGGTACGCTAACCATGAATGCGTAGATTGAATGTAGCTGACGACTAGCTATATATCGAGAGAGTACGTGTTATGCCACCGACATAGAACGTGATTGCCGCCTTAGGCTGGCAATTTTGTGAGGACGAATAGGACGAGCATGCATCATGATTGTGCTTGTGCATAAATATGCTTCCCTCACCTTGTTCTAATACTAAGTAACTTGTGATCAATGTGATGTTACTATCTTCCCTGTGTGAAGCTAGCCAAAATGCCTTGTCCCATGCTGCTTGAATAGCTATGCTTGAAGATAGCGTGCGATTAGTTTCGCCTTGTATGTTGCTTCCAAAGGAAATAAAAGATAACAGTACCTTACCACCAGGTTCGCATGTTTATGTGTAGTGGTGTTGCTATAGGTTACTACTTGTTAGATGCGAGCTTTGTGCTTAGTAATAGTCGCTTAAGCTAATTGGATTGAGTGTTTCAAAATGCTCGCTTAAGAACATGATATATGTGTGGATGCTCGTTATCTAGGTAGTGCCGTTGTTGTCACCCCTTTTGTCCTCGGTAAGCATACGAGTGTGGAAGAGCGCTATCCTAGAACAACGTCCAAGTTTTGGATAATCTCATGGTTGTCGTTTCCAATTAAGTTCTCTCTTAGGAGCCTGAGCTTGTACATGTGGTTGCTAGCCCTTGAACGTTGCGTTTCGAAGACCTATATCCATGCCTTTGATTGACCTTAGGCCCAAGCTTAGTTCCCTTGAATGCTTGCATGCGTAGTGGTTGTCCCGCTCCTATGTGGAAGGACCTTGCTCAAAAAATCCATGTTGGACCTTATTGTTTCTTCTTTTACAAATGATCTGGTGCAACGCTAATCGCTATCTATCCTGGCTTTGGAACCTTTTCCTCACAGATCATGTCGTTCCTTTATCCACTGAATCCCTAGTCAGTGCATTGGCTCTGTCCCTCGAATCTCGTTTGTTTTGTCTCCAACTCTTTCAAGTTTCTAGATGTTTATCAGTCTTGATCTCATGTTGCTGCTCGGCAAGACCAAATCTCACATTAATCTTTATCTGGTAATCACCTTGGTGGATACAAGGCGTATATGGAAATTAAGCAAGAGTCTCCTGCTTAGATGCCTTCGGCAATTAGGCTATTTTCTCTTATGCTATGTTTTAATCTTTAGATCGCCTCCTTGTTAACTCCTAACCTTTATGACTACCTTTGTTTGCTATCCCTCCTTCTCATGGTGCTTGCTCCTATGCAACCAAAATTGTGCCATGTGAAAATTCTTGTGGGTTGTAGGTTCAGTAATGGTGCCACGATTAGCGATCTACAGTGCCGTGACGAAACCAAGAGCCTCCTGTGGGTGCACACACAAGGCTGTGCTGCTCGGCACGCGCTGGTATCGAGGTTTCTAGTCATGATCCATTGTAGAACTACACCGATGTGTTATTTTCACATGAGTTCTTCCTTGGTTATCTCTCCTCATCGTGTCAAGAGATCTATATGTCGAACCAGATGCAATAGGACTCCCTTTTGAAGTAGTCCAAAGGATAACCTTTAAAGAACAGGTCACTGATAGGAACATAATCAGACCGCAAGAGATGGTAGACGAGTGACTCTACTTGACTGTCCATGTAATGACGTCGGTCATCTAGTGAGCAACTTATGTCATTCCCGTTGGATCAAAAGGGTGCACCATACTTAAAGTTGGACAAGTTATCAATCGGAAGATAAATGGACTAGGATATTATGTGTTGTAGTAGGTCACCTGGGGCTCATGAGCTTCCTGTCCAAGTCTTGACCTTTATGTGCAAGGTGATCAACTAACCTTCTTCGGTGTGGCCCCTTTCTACTGACTTCAATGGCGACCATCGGTTTATGCTTTGACCACAATTCTTATTGTCAAGAGTGAAGATTTGGAACCTTTTTAGTGTTGTGAGCTAACCGATTAGTTACTAGTAGGATGGTTAGTCTCCAGTTAGGTAATGACTCTTTGGTAACTACGAAGGCTAGATCTCATAGAACAATGCTAAGCAAAGAAACAGCAAAACCGGTCAGCAATGCTAGTACTGCTTTCTTCTTCAAACCTATGCTATCAAGTCAATTCCATCTTGGACAATCACACAGATAGTACAAGACGTTGTATCGGCTACGTAAGGAGCTAGCGAAAGCACATCCCTAGTTTCAGTCAGCATCTTTGTGCCCCTAGGTGCCACTAACACATGTGTTCGGATTCTATTGGACCAAGTGCTAGAGAATATTCAGAAATGATTCCTTGTCTATGTAGGAATGCCCTACATGTGGAATAATGTGTTGTGCCCTGCGAAAACAGCCCACAAGTCCAATGTTTGTGCATAGTCAAGTTAGTGTCTATAATGATGGTTGAAGTGTTACCAAAGGAGCATGTGAGGAAAACTCTAGCCTCCATCCTCAGCTAGGGAAAGGCTGCTGCTGCTATGAGAAAGGTTAGAGAGTACAAAACACACACCTCAACGTGTGAAGCAAAGAAAAGGGAGAACACGAAATCTGTCCAGATTTTGTGGCACTAAACCGGTTATCTTCAAGCCAGCAATTAGTGACTTAAATGTGGTTGGATTAGCCCCAAACTTGGTGATCTCATTCCTTGATTAGTACCCTTCAATGTCTTAAGTTGGTTTGAGTATTGGTTGAGTAAAACATTGGATTTGAGAGATATCTTGTCGGCTCGGTTTGCTGCTATTTCAGAACAGAGCAGTTTTGGTAGATGAATTGTTTGGATGGTCAAACGGTGTCCAGTTGAGTTGAATTTTGGTGAGTAATTAGAAGACCCATGGATCTACATGTGCACCAAAATTTGTGCATATTGAAGTAGTAGTTTGTGAGATATGAATAGAAAACAGGAGGATATAGAATCTGCAATTTCGCTGTGACTGCGATTATCCTTTGCATTAGACGGTTGTGTTTGTAATTCATGCCAAGAAATTACAACTTGTAGGTTTATTGTTGTTAGACAACTCTCCATACCCTTGAGAAGACTAATTGCACCCCTATGTGCCTTGCTTTTGCCCTCTTAGATCAGCAATGCGTGAGCAGTCAAGGTGTTCTAGAAGTCAAATTGTGCCCTTGCAATTCAAAAGTAATTGGAAAGGTGTCAAACCATAGATTTTTGGATTATGGTTTTTGAGATATTGATTGGCCTAAGAATGGAAGCCTCGACGTCAAATATAGTTTAGGAAAGCTGGTTTTGCTACGATGCAAGTCAACCCAACTTGCTGTGCAATGGCACCACGAAGGTAAATTGTACTTAACCTGCTTGGTAGTGAACTAGTCCCTAGTTTTGTGATTACTTGCAACTTGGATCCAAAGGCTCCCTAAGGAATGATCATCGAGAATGTTGAGCCGACAGAGTCAGCTATCACATTCATCTTCACTCAACAGACTCAGATAATATAGTGTTGTTATCAGAGAAAGAGCACTGCACACATGGAACATTATGTAGCTTTCCATCAGTTGACATCTGAGTGATTGCACCGCTACAACCAGTTTAGATATTGGTTAACTAGCTTCTCATACCCTCAAAGGATGTTTACCCCATCTATGATCACATCCTTTATGGAAAGTTGTGCTCAAGCCACTTTAGTAGAGAACTGTTTTTCAAACCTTGGTAACAAATATAGCACCGTTGCGAGGAATATCCGTCAATAGACTACGGTCTAGTGCAAACTCCATAAGGTCTGTGCTATATCCACTAGGGAAGTAGATGTTACAAGTATTTAGTCTATGCTTGTATCACTCTTCGTACATTAAGGACGAAGTACGCAGGACAGTGCTATCTTGGATTCCTCCCAATGTAATAATGCTTTATGAAGCCAATGAACGAAATTCTTTTGACAAAAATTTACTACAAAGAACAAGTATAGAAAGTTATCTCAACCAATTTGGTCCCTCTGATGCTTGAATGCTTTGTAGCCTAAAGCTATCGCTGATATTGGAACTGGTAACATGTCTCTCTTCCATAAAAGTCTTTCATCCTAAATCTCGGGACGTGATTCCTTTAAGGGGGGAGGGCTGTAACACCCCAGGTGTTTATCACCAGTTAAGCAATGGGTTTAAACTCAACCATGGCATGTTAAGTGGTGATGGATATGTTAGGTCAAACATAGGAAAATGTGCCACCACTTAAACTTGGACTGTGCACCATTGCTTACATGCTGCCCTTTCTAAAAAGTATGCTTGGGTAATGCTGGATGTACTTGTTTCATGTGTCTCGCATCAATATCCATCTATATTGATCCATGGAAAAGTTTCATGAAGTTTGGAATCAAGAAGTCACATGAAATGACAAGTTATGTCCTTGCATGGATTATTTTATAAAGTGAATGGAATTCTAGATCGTCAACCAAACCTTGGAACCTTGCCCAAATGACTCTAATTGAACTCTACAACAAAAGTCATAAAGGGTTCGTGTTGAGCAGAGATCAAGAAAATGCATCAATCGGTCTAAAACTCAGATTTAAGCTTTACCGCGATGCTACTTTGACCTATGTTGACCAATTGCTTATAGTGCTTGCATGGAGTTACACCTTAAATAAAAGTTGAAGTTTAAGTTGAATAGAACCAAATTTGTTTGATGCTCAAGAGCTAATTCAGTGCCTAGCTAGGTCAAATGGAGCTCACAAGAATCAACAAACTGCTGTTTTTGGAACCCTGAAATTTGGCAAAGTGTAGATGACAAACTTCTAGTTTTCAGTTTCAATGTACCCATATTTGGTGAATTTTAGTTTGCAAACCATTTTGAATTTGGGAAAACTCCTTTAAGGAAAGTTAGAGTACTCTTGTAGCTCTACACAACGGTGTAATCGGTGGAATAAATAATCGATCGGTTTAGGAGATATGATGGGAGGAAAATGAAATTTCAGCTTGTATTTTCATGGTGGTATTAGAATTTTGAATCAGTTGAACAGCTTAAATGGCCGACCGGCCATAGACGCACGATGCCGCGTGGCATCCTAGCTCACCCCGCGCTCGCCACCTCGCCCTCGCTCGCTCCCACGACTGCCACCTCGCCCACGCTCGACGTTTTAGAGAGCCCTGCCCCTGCGCTCTCCCTTCTACTCCCTCTTGCTCTGTCCCTATCTCAGGTCGCCATGGTCGTCGAGCCTTGTCCCACTGCCACTCCCTTCCCAATCCTGCTCCGCCCTACCAGTAGCCAAAGCAAAGCTCCTCCGCCGTTTTTTCCTGTCCCTCAGCCTCCCTATGCCCGGCTCCGCGCTCGTTGCCACCACTACCGCGTCCACCGTCACTGCCGTCTGGACGCCGGTGCTTGTGGACCAGGCACCATAGGCCACCATTGGCTGGGCTGAAGCCTCCTGTAGCCGCGCCCAGCAACGGGCAAGCGACGAGCGCCTTCCCGCGCCTTCCTCCAGTCAGCAAGGCGCCAGAAAGCACCGCCACCGGAGCAACAGTCGCAGCAGCCGCTTGTCTCCATGGCCAGGCCACTATGGGCCACCTCGGGCCAAGCGGAGCAGCCCTACGCGTGAGCGCCAGCCCCATGGTGCTCCCCCGCCATTTCCCCGTCATTTCCTCACCACCGGGATGCCGTCCCTTTGGCCGAAATCACGAATCCCGGCCTCCTCTGTTCTCAACTGCGAGCAGGGACCAAGAGCAACAATCGGGGTTAAGTGCGAAATCTATGACTCTTATGAATAGTGAACTAAAGGATCTATTTGTTTGGGTTTAATTTCTATAAACTGCAGGGTCCCCGATGCAAGTTTACATTCCTTTTCTTTTGATTTTTACAGATGTGAATGATGAACTTTGAAAATTCGTATTAATTAGTAGAAAAATCCTAAAATAACAAATGAGGACTTTTTGGAATCCTTGCAAAATGTTCTATGCAGTAGATCTATAATATGGCATGTTTTAGTTTAAAGTTCTAGCTGTAAAAATGGTTTTGTGCAGTTAGGGTTTGAATGCTAGTCTTACTTGTCTTTTTTATAACTGCAGTTGTTGTGCTCAAATAATTGTGAAATTTTTGTGGAGTGCTACTAAGGTTATTCTTGATGTCTGGTAAAAATTTCAGGTGTTTAGGTATGATGGTTTAAGAGTTACAAAAATAACAAATGCCATGTGTTGCTTTGCTTCTATTCTGAATAGGTCTGCATGTTTGAATTAATCGAATCCGTTAAGTTATGAATCATGACTTGATGACAATACATGAGTTGTAGTACTTTTCATAATCTTTTCAAAGAGTTAGATATCATGATTTTTGGTTAAGTAGATCTTGAGTTATACTTGCTTAAATCTCTATGGCTGTTTCTGCCCAAACGCAGACAGGGTTTCCTTGTTCTTGCTGTGGGGCCTTCTTAGTGGTAGAATTAGCTTTAGGTGTTTCTAACAAAGTTGTTTATAATTTGTTAATATTTCTAAAAAGTCCAGAACCACATTTATTGGACATGTATAACTTCAGTTATAGCTGTTTAAAGTGGCATGTCATTTTCTGTCCATGTTTTATACAGAGATGCATTCATTGGATTCAGTGACCTTGTTATATGAAGAATCATCTTAAGATGATAATAAGAAAGTTGTAGATAACTCACCTAACTAGCTTGTGTTAAATTTTCATGTAATGTGGCCAAATAGTTTGTGAGTTATGACTGTTCTAAGTTGGTCTTCAGAAATTATAGCTCTCTGGAATTTCTGGACCAGATTTGATAACTGTGCTTGTTTCACCTTGTTAACTTTGGAATCATTCTGAGAGGTTGAAATATGAATTGTAGATAATTTCATAAGATTTCCAGATTATCTTGTTGCATATCTTTTGGATTAGTACAACTCCTGTTATGAGTAAAATTAGCTGCTGCTGTTTGCAGCCTTGACTCGGTGATTGATGTGAATAGCTTGCTCTCTATGTACTCATGTCATGTGTTGTAGCTTTGTGCTTGTCTTCAATGTTTCATGTGATGCATCTTTTATTACCATTCCCCGCATTCATACACTTGCATCGTGCATCTCAATTAGGTACGCTAGATGAACCACGTGCCGGATGGGATGTTGGAGCCGAACCCGAGGAAGGTGCATGGTGAACCTATCCCGAAGATGGAATGACTTAGCGAGTGTCATCTAACAAACACTGACCTAGTGTTGGATTCTAGGCAAGCCTCGGAGCATTCTAAGCCTCCCATGTTTTTACAAATATCTTGAGTCTCTTTTATTGTTGATGATGCATTAAGTATAGGAATTGGTTGGAACCAATTGTTGCATTATATCTTTACCTTGTCCAGATAAAATCCTATGAATCCTAATTAAGTGTAGGATCCAATGATGCTTAGACCGGTAGAAGTCGGGTGATTTCCTATCACCTGCGAGATGTATGATGAGCTTTGGTCACGGTTGGCTATAATTGCTATCATGGAAAAGAACCACGTGTTAATAATGAAAAGAGACCGGGCGGGATGATGGTAGTGCAGTAACAAGGCATGGAGGTCTTGGGTGTGAATCTATCCCCGTCTGTGTCAGTTAAGGACCAATTCGCTGTACGTCCTCATGTCATGTTGAACGCATGCCTATCACTTAGTTGGCCGGATAATTCATTCCGACCACGAAGCCGAGTAGCTCAACTCAGGCCAGAAGACCGAGAAGTGAAAGTGCGCACCCTGGCGGTAGTAAGGATGTGCGGGGAGCTATTGGCATAAGTCCGAGGTGAGATTGACCACCTGGCACAGTGGACTCCCTAAGGGTGCGGCGCTGCTTGGAGCCACGATTCCTGAGATGTACCAAAGGTGACCCAAGGAAACCACAGATCAGGTTGATTGGGTGAGTGTTAGGAATACCCTTCCAGCTAGATAGGAATCGATTCGAATCGCCATCTCTCCCAAATAGTGAGAACTTGACTGAGCAGCGGCAACATAGATTCACTAAATTTAAAGATATGGTTAAATGATGATGATAATGATGATGAGCCATGAAATACCTGATATGGTTATTATTGTTTGCAACTTAATCAAGTGATTGATTAGTACAGGTGCTAATATAGATGGTAGGTAATGGCTAAAAGTCACTGCTAGTACAGGTAAATAATGCTAATGGTTACTCAAGCTTTTATGCAAAAAGGTTGTCCAGCCAGATCCACTAAATTAAGCTATGCATGATCCTTGGTGTCATTTGTTTTGGTTTCCGATGGGTAAGTCTGGCTGAGTACATTCGAGTACTCAGGGTTTATCCCACCATGTTGCAGGTGAAGTTCTCGGCCTGTTGAAGATGGTGGCTAACCACCGGTAGGCTCGGTGATTCTATATTTACTTCTCATCTATATGCTTTTGTCTGAGGATGTCACTTATGCTAGCAATGTATTTGGAACTTATATTAATGTAATCAATTGAATGCTATGTTGTTTTCACTAATCGGTTTTGAAACCCAAACTTGTACTATTACTTGTGAACTCATTGTAATATTATTTCCGCTGCAACTCTGCGTATGTGATGTGTATTTGCTTAATCACGCGATCTTAGTTGTGATGTTGATTTACCGAGGTCCTTCGTGACACTCGGTGGACTACCGGGTTTATATGAGTGAAAGTATGTGCGTGTCAACGTATTAGCGGGGACAGCCGTACTTGATCTTGTATAAATTGGGCGGTTCTGTCACATAATTAGTCAGTCTAGAAAGAGCCAGAACCCACAACAAGAGAGCATCAAGCCTTCCCTGCGCCCATACCTAAGTATGTGCTCGGGATAATAAATCTATGACTTGCCTAGCGTCCATTGCAACGGCCGGTCCTTAACCGGCATAGACAGGGAAAAAGTGTAACCAAGCTATGCCCCATTGGCCATAAGACACAACCTCTTATACCCACCAGTACCGAAACCATATCCCTGCCCAGTCACCATTTTTCTTTTCCACCATTTTATCATGAGTGATCATAATTATCGCCTATTGTGAGTAACAACAGGTTACTCACGCTACCGAAATCCTGAGCATAGCAGCTACTTGACCTATACTAGTAGGACTCATAGGTAGATATATTTATGCATGTGGTTTCCATAAAATGCCTGTAATGTAAGTGCACATCATATATATTCAGTGATCATTTAAAATAAAGGTTATGCACCGGGACTTGCCTTGGGCAGGCTGTGGGTCAACAAAGTCAGCAATGAATGGCTCTAGGGCTCCCTCCTGCATGAGAATCTCCTCCTCGTATTCCACAATGACATCCTCAAAGTCCTACTCATCCACGGGCATGAACTCTACCAACTTGTGATCTACATGCATGAAATGATGATGCAACACTTAGTAATATGACAACAACAACTCTTAAAATAAAAATACATCAATCAAGCTACTAAGCTTGTTCTACCGACTAAGGTGCTTAGTTACCTACTGTTAACACTAACAAGTATGCCGCATGACATATATTATCTTCGCAACTAAATGTATTCTTACTCTTACTACCGATTTACTCTATATATGATAAAACAAGAAGTACTAGCTACTCTATTTATCCACCTACTCTAGGGCTACAAAATTTATAGTGAGTACATAATAATCTAATGAGCCTACTGTAAAAATTTCATGGCTAAAGCTATCACCAATTTGCCACAAAAATTTCTACAAATATTAAGCTAAATGATACTAAGCTTTCTAAATTGAATTTATGAACCTATCATTATCACAGCTAACTGTAAAGTAACTACACCAACAGATAGATAGCATTTTTGTGAACCTAACAAATTTTGTTTCACTATTTTTAGACATCTATAAGATTTACTACAAATTATCAAAGTTCAGCTCAAAACCAAATTGAATAAACACTTATTACCTTACTGGAAAATAGAAAACCTAATTCTACCGCGCGTCCCAAAACGCGAGCGGCCTGGCCCAGTTTGGCGCAATGTGTGCGCACACGCGACATGTGGCACGGCCCATGCAGAGGCGCGGCCCAGCCGGGCGACGATGGCCCATGATGGGAAGGCCTGTGCACCCCTGTTGTTTTGCGAAAACGGCCTAGACCTAACGGCAAATCACTCTGAGACCCACGGCACTATTCCTACAGTCATCTACTTCGTAGATAAGTCCTCGGAACAACATGTCTTCGCAACGACGATACCCTCAGGCGCCCGCGCATGCACCGATGTGGCTGCACTGGCATAGGGCGATTACGCCTGCCAGACTAGCCCATCCCTGCCCTATTTATGGAGCCGATACCTACCTATGAGTGAACTCAAAGTACTGGGTGAAGAAAGCGCGGGTCAGGACGCCATAGCAAGGCCGGTCCACAGTGGCGGAGCTCCTGCAATCACGGTGGTGGCGTTCCGATGAGTTACAACAACACCAGAGAAATTGGGGTAGCTAGTGAGCTGAAGGAACTCACCATGGACACAGTCGACGTAGTGGTTCGGTCGGAGGCAGCCCAAGCCGAGCTAGCCATGTGCATGTGGATGGTGCGACGGTGCACAACGATGGCAAGGCTACATCAGGGGTAGCTAGGAGGTGGTAGCGATTAGGCAAAGGTGCGCAGGGTGACGAGTAGGTGGAGGCAAAGTTGGCGGTGCAACGAATTGACGCGAGAAGCACTGAATTGGGAGCTTGCCGTCGACACATACCGACACGGTCTTATTGACCCAACGGGAAGGAAACTCCAAATTGGAGCATTGCATGGCGAGGCTCACTGCAAGCTAGGGTTGGTTGGTTGGCTAACTATACGACGGAGCCATGGACAGGGTTAATTGGACTGAGGTGGCTGCACTACGGTGAATTGAAGGTGCGGGTCCGACGACCATGGCGACAGAAGAACAGGGGAAGGTAGGCAAGGCTTGGCTTGGCATTGCCATGGCAGGACGCGGCTGTCAACTCAAAGCACAATCGCGTATGGGCTACAGGGTGATGAGGAAATGGCCAACGCGCTCAGGACAGTGGGCCGCACGGCCATAAATTACAAACCGACTACGGCGGCTTGGCTCTACATGCCGCAGTGGCATGGCGTCGGTCAGGGGAGGCAACAGCACAACGTCATGATGAGCATGGATGTGATGGTAAGGCAGGCGGGGCAAGCCCATGCATGTGTAGCCATGAAGGGTTAACGACAGTAGTGGTCATGTGATAGCGGTTGTCAAAGCACGGCGTGACTGAGGGCGCAGCACGATGCAATGGCGAGCGTCAGCGACACCGCACGACATCAGCGTAGACTGGCCATGCACGCACGGTCCTGTGCATGCGAGCACGAGGTGGTAGGGTGGCTTAGGTAGACATGATGGCAATGGTGAGAGCGCACGTGAGCGGCCCAGCGAGGCAGACAATCGCGGCGGGGTCCGCTGGGACCAGCGTGGTGGCATACGCGAGTGCATGCATGGGCGTGGCAGTAGGTGGTAGTGGCCAGCAGCACGGCCAACGTGGTGGCATGCGTGCGGGCATTCGTGCGCGTGCACGTTGGTGAACCAGCGCAGCTCGCCAAGCCGAGGCAACGATGACCGTGTCCAAACGCTGAAGCCGTCCGGGAACGTGTCATACATGAATTTTAAAGTGCTCTAAAAATTCACCTCGGTGCTTCAATTGCTAAACCACCAATTCCATACTCAAGAAGGCATATTAGGCTACCAAAACCTGCCATGAAACCCTACCCCTACTTAGCCCAATTCGCTTACAAAAATTGCCGAACTTAGCTTCATCGAAGCATTTTCTAACTTAAGAAATTCAACTAAGTTCTTATCGGTTTCGCGTCGAACTCGATTTCCAAGCTATCAAGTATGCTAGCTGGCAAATCCCATTCTCGACCACAAGTATTTCACCACCACCTATGAAGTTTGTACTACAAACTTTATCAAAGTTTCATCTATGCGTTCTATAGCATTTTCTTTCAATAAAAATTCATTTAGAACCCTAAGTGATATAACGCGACATGAAATATAACATTCGTTTTGCGTTTCTGATGAACGTTTCAAGTTATGTATATTGCTTTACACCCTATATTACACACATTTACACATAAGTATGATGCTCATGTAGTGTTTTTAGCAAAAGACTGTACAATGTAACACCGAGGGTGTTACATTATCATAGCTGTATCGATCTCGTCGAACCTCACTGTTGATGGTAATAGATTAGATCTAGAGCGATTGTAGATTCTTTTGTACCAGACAGTCGATTTGTTCGCAAGTTATATCCCTTCTCATTAAACTTATCGGCTCAATACTTTACACTGGTTATATCCATCTAGCTGATGATGTTTCTTTATATTACTTATACCTGGGTGTATTGTACTTGTTATTATAAATCAATCATGACCCACGAGCATCACTGTCCCTAAACAGTTGATTTCTTCTCGTATCGGCTATTTAGTCAATTCCCTTGTTTGGCTGTTCTCAAAGTAGCATACTTGGAACAATCTGGGCAACACCGGCATGTTCCACCCTAAACTACTGATAAAACTTTCTCTCCATGTCAATTGCAGGTCAAATTGACTGGCACGCCTTTGGGATTTTTGGGATAGACTGGTCCTGTGTTGAAGCCAAGCAGATCTCTGGGTTGACTCCACCCAGATCATTTCGGCTTGCAGTGTGTTAGGCACATCGCCATATTTTTGCGCCGACACATGTTTTGGCATGCCCAGTGGGACCACAATTGTCATGGCAGGTCACAACAATAGGGACATTCTTATGGTGCCATATGAAGACTTACCTGATGAGGATAAATATGTCATTAGTAAAACTATAGAAGAGTTTTAGAACAAGTGTTTGTTGTCCTACACCAAGACACATGACAATAAAGTTGTTCAAAAATATCTACTTCCAAGAGTTTTGATACATGGGCAGTCAGATACAGATGAAGTTGAAGATAGGCGTTTCTTTGTAGATGCTGTCAACAAATCTGTTCATGATGCCATGTTGAATCATAATATAGCTTTCTTGAATACATTCCATAATACCATGAAGGAGGTGTTTCATGGATATCCAATTGATCTGATTGGGCCGGCTTATTATAACATCCCACATCCATCAACTCAGGGGAGAAATCAAGCTGGTACTAGCCATCAAGAAGTAGCACTTGTTGGTAATGATGATATCCTGGCAGTTCAGAGCTCATCTGAGCAAGTTCAGGGTACTACTACTAATCAAATACAGTATAATCCTGGATCATCCATGCAGCATGTGCAACAGCCGACATCACAAGTTCAAAATCAAATGGTTAATTTTGGCACATCAGGCCAAATACCACCATTGGCTAAAAAAATAGCACCATCAGTTCAAAGGATTCGTAGAGATGCAGATCCCAACATTTACAATCAGAGACTTCAAGTAGCAAATCAGCAAAGGACTCAACAGATAGAGATTCCACAATAATATCATTATAGCACAGATTATAATACCCTTTATATGATTCCAAATCCAGGGTATCAAGGTGTAAGGAAAATGGACCCTAGGCCCATTTACTTTGGATTTTGGTGTTTGATGACCAACACAACCAAATTGGACTAATAAATTTGCAAGTGATTGTTTTGTAGTTCAATAGGGTGCAAGACGTGACTTGGACAAAGGCGACATGATGATCTGATGATCAACACCTTAAGCAAGACACTAGAAGCACAAGAGAAGACCCAAGATATAAAGCAAAGTCTAAGCACAAAGATGGGAACCAAGCCGGATGCAAGATTGCGAAGAAACGAGCTCAGCAGAGGTGACTGGATGCGGCCCTAATAAGGACCAAACGCGTCCAATCAGTTGCTTGGCAACACCAGGCATTGGTAGTTGTGACCGAACGCTGAGCAGCAGTGACAGAGCATTGAGCGAAGCAGTAACTGGACGCACCGGTGACACTGTTCATCATCACGACAATGTTTTCAGCGTGACCAGACATAACAGTACTGGATGACGGGGTGCACGAAGTGTAGCATCCGATCGTTTCCAAAGAGGTTCTGGAGCGGCGCCAGCGTGATCGAATGCTTCCGATCGATGATGATCGGACTCAGCCCAGAGTCCGATCAGTGTGTGTGCTCAATGTTCGAGACGACCGAACGCGTCCGGTCTGGACGACAGCATCGTCCGGTTAGTAGTAGAAAGCTGGGTTTCGTCCCCAACGGCTACTTTCTCAGTGGGGCTTATAAATAGACCCCCAACCAGCCATTTGAGGAAAAGTGGAGCTGTGGAAAGATACCAAGGGTGCTAATACACCATTTTAGTGATCTCCACTTGCATAGTGCTTAGTGATTCATAAGGTGATTAGCGTAGGTACTTTGCGAAGTGCTTAGGTTGATTAGACCACTGCTTATGCGCTTGCTCTAGGTTTAGGCCTAGTGTTTAGTGAGGTTTGCATACCTCTTACCACTCAGTACTTGCGTGCACCATTATTGTACATCGGAGGGGCTTGTAGTCTTGTGAGATCACACCAACCATGTTTGTGGTGTGGCCGCCACCGTGTATCGGAGGGAACAAGGCCCATGGTGTTTTGGCCGAAAGCTTGATAGTGAAGACGGCGGGGAGCGGTCTGGGAGAGGCTTACCAGAAGGCACACTAGATACCTACTTGTCTGTGGGGAAGGCCCGAGGCTATCCACGGAGTTACCCGACTGGGAGCTTGGCCCTTGCGAGGGGCTCCAACAAGTACTAGGGGAAAGCTATGCGCTTCTCAATACCTCGATTAAAATATCAGAGTCATCGATGGGAGTTTGCATATCTCTACCTTTCTCTTTAGCTTCTGCATTTATATTATTTGCATAACTCCTTTTGCGGTAGAGATAGCAATACACTAGCAAAACCGTAGTTGCACATTTAGATAGTTTATCTTTTGCATAGGTTTTGCTAAGAATAGAAAAAGAGGCCATAGTTTAGAGTTAGAATTTTAAGTTGCCTAATTTACCCCCCCCCTCTTAGGCATCATGGTCCCTTTCACAAGGTACCCAAAAATTTAATCCATAGATGGGTCAGCAATTGCAAAGATATCCAAATTCAAATGCCGATGAATTGTTGCTCAGAGTAACTGAAATGGTGAAGAATCAGTTCGGTTTAAAACCAAAAGGGCAAACCTTTTTGTACAAACATCCATATATAGAGTGGTATGATTTGGTTGCTCTTCCTATAAACTACAAGCTTCCAAAATTTGCTAAGTTCACTGGTCAAGATAGTATAAGTACAATAGAACATGTCAGTCGGTATCTTACTCTATTGGGTGAAGGATCCATTGAAGAAGCTCATCGAGTTCATTTTTTCTCTTTGTCCCTATCAGGACCAGCTTTCACCTGGTTTTATCATTATCAGTTAATTCTATTATCAGTTGGACTGACCTAGAGAAGAAATTTCATACATATTTCTATACTAGGACATGAGAAAAGAAAATCATAGTTTTGACAACCATAAGGCAAAGAACTAATGAATCGAGTGCTGAGTTTCTTTAGAGGTTCCGAGAGACAAGAAATTTGTGCTTTTCATTGAATCTGACTGATGATCAGCTAGCTGCTTTGGCTGGTCAAGGAATGTTTCCAATATGGAGAGAAAAACTGCTTAGGCTAGGGTTTGACAATTTAGGTTAGTTGGCTCAACGAGTAGTAGCACTTAATAGCCAATTCCAGAATATGCTCAGAGATACCTGATTCTAGAAGAGTGCTGCAATTGCTGAAACTTATAATCCATATTTAGTTAATGATGATGATGAGGAAGAGGAGATTGCTACGGCTGAATGGAATTAGGGTAAGAAGATAGTGACGGTTCTAAATCCTTGGGGAAAAGGAGTTGAAGAAAATTATGATTTTGATGTCACAAAATCAGATAAGCTCTTTGATTTCTTGCTTGAGAAAGGACAAATCAAATTGCCTGCCAATCATGTTATATTACCTCCTGACCAGTTGAAGAATAAGAAGTTCTGCAAGTTTCATAACACTACTTCTCATTCTACTAATGAGTGTAGAATTTTTCGACAACATATACATAGGGCTTTTCAACAAGGGAAGCTTAAGTTTGATGCACCTCAGAAGATGAAAGTTGATGATAATCCTTTCCCAAGAGATCATAATATGGTTGATGCTAAATTGCTCAAAGGGAAGACTAAAGTCCTAACATCAACTAGGGCAAAATAAACTAGAATAGTTGATCCAGAGATGCAAATATCGGCTGATGAATATAGAGAAATTAAAAGGCATCATGACCAACAGAAGAGCCGATATGAGCAGGGAGAGACATCAAGAAATGGGGCAATGAGGCCACATGTTACATCTCAAATTTTGTTGAATAAATGGCAACAACAGAATAAAAAGGATTATCATCGTTGGTTAGAAGAGAAAGAATATCAGCATCAACAAGAAGAGGAGAGGTATAAAAGAGAACAAGCTAAATTACATTGGAATTATCCTTTTTTAGACATTGTTGGAATGAAGGTTTAAAATTGCCTACTAGAAATAATTACCCAGAATGTAGTGAACAATATTAAGAGTTTAGGCAATCTCAAGCCAACCGCCAGTCTATCCATGCTCGAGTTGGGTATCATCATGATAATATGGATCAGCACTTAAAAAATAGAAGTGTTCATGATCGGCTTGGGAAGCATGTTATTGATCAAAATTGGGCTGATTATGAAGAAGAAGGTGATGATGTGGCCGCCACCGTGTACCAGAGGGAACAAGGCCCGTGGCGTTTTGGCCAGAAGCTTGATAGTGAAGACGACGGGGAGTGGTCTGGGAGAGGCTTGCCGAAAGGCACACCAGAGACCCACTTGCTCATGGGGAAGGCCCGAGGCAATCCACGGAGTTAATCGACTGGGAGCTTGGCCCTTGTGTGGGATTCCTTGTGAGGGTCTCCAACGAGGACTAGGAGGATGCTTGTGTGCTTCTCGATACCTCGGTAAAAATACCAGAGTCATCGATGGGAGTTTACATATCTCTACCTTACTCTTTGGCTTCCGCATTTATATTATTTGCATAACTCCTTTTACGGTAGAGATAGCAACACACTAGCAAAACCATAGTTGCACATTTAGATAGTTTATCTTTTGCATAGGTTTTGCTAAGAATAGAAAAAGAGGCCATAGTTTAGAGTTAGAATTTTAAGTTGACTAATTCACCCCCATCTTAGGTGTCATGGTCCCTTTCAATTGGTATCAAAGCTGGTAGGCTCAATTTGGACCTTTGGCTTCACCGCCATTGAGCCGACACTATTTAGAGTGGTTGGGATGGATACCTCTAGGCCTCCGCACTTTGATGGTACTAACTTTCCTTACTATAAAGCTAGAATGGCTTGTCACCTTGATGCGGTATATTTGGGTGTTTGGAGAGTCACTCGTGACGGGATGAAACCCATTAAGAATCCTGATAAACTCACAAAGAGTGAAGAAAAAGAAATTCATTTCAATGCTAGAGCTAAAAATTGCTTGTTTAAATCTTTTAGCATGGATGTGTTTAACCAAGTGTTCACTTTAAATACGGTACATGAAATTTGGTTGAAACTCCAAGAGCTCCATGACGGCCCAACTAATGTCCATGAGCAAAATGATTGTCTAACTAAAGAAAATTATGATTCTTTTAAAATGGATGATGATGAGCTTGTTCGTGATATGTATTCATATTTGAATCTAATTATCAATGAGCTCTATTTAATAGGATTAACGAAGCTAGATGATGCGGTCATCCTGAGGAAGATCAACTCCATGCAACCATAAAAGTGTTTACACCAAAATTTGGAAGAAGAATTGCAGGAACTCAAAAGCTCCCAAGATCATGTCATCGAGGAATCGATCGCATGAAGGTCGGTATCAGCTGATTCGAATATAGTACTGGAATTGGCTCTCTTCAGATAGCGCCAGCAGATAATGATGAAAACTGCAGTTGGCGTCAAGAAAAAAACATGTTGGACTCTACAAAAAGGGAAAGATTAGGGTCCAAGTTATTTTAAATTAGGAATGTTTTCTCTTATGCCAAAGATTGTAATGAGTCATGCTTAAGTAGGATTCATGTGTAGGTTCTAGGTATAAATATTGGACCCTGGCTATTATAAAGGACACAATCAATCAAATACAAGTTACTTACTTTTTCAGCTCCGACCACCCCTTAGGAGTAGGAATAGAGTAGATCTCGGTGAGTTCTTCAGCAAGCAGGGCTGCATCGGTTCGGCCGACCTCCGGCTTGTCTATAAGTATCGTCATGGCTTATAATTTTGTTCGTATGGCTACATCGATCCGGTCGACCTCCACTGCGACTCTAGTATAAGCTAGTTATCGACTCTTGTCTAGTTCAAGTATGGCTGAATCGATCTGGTGGACCTCCACTGCTCGAACTAGATTAAGGTTAAGTTATCGGCTCTATCTAAGGGTGGCATCCTTCGGATAGATTCATTAAGTTACGGATCTTGCTGATGTCTTCATTGTTATTAGCTTACAACAACATCAATTCACCCAATCAAGATCAAATTAGATCAGCCTCACATCCTTTAGATCTGTCGTTCGTTTGTTACAACACGATATTAACTACCTTGAATGACGGTTTATCTTGTATTGGCTATTTTACTTCAATCTTGATCATGCATAGTACATGGTTGAGGGATGCCTAATCTTGAAGAGGTCTGCTGGCTAGTTGAATCTAGTTTATGGTTCACCATTATGGCTATAACGATCCGATCGATACCCACTGATGGCACTATAGATTGGAGGATACCAGTTAGTAGATTTGTTCCTTGTTAGGCGTGACCTTAGTTGTTTGCTATACCTGCATCGGCTATGTCGGGTACCATAAGATGGGGTACCCTGAGCGTACACCAAAAGGGTCACTTAAATCCCATCAACAACAAAGCTAGAAGGTAAGTCATGGGTTCACCACCAGCCCCGACCAAGCCCACTGGCTCTCCGCCTCACCTGAGGCCTCGCACGGGAGGTCTCGACACCCTGACAGAATCTTCGCCTCGTGCGAGGCCTCTCGCGAGAGGCCTTAGTAGGGATCCCAATCTCCGTCTCGCCCGAGGCCTCGTGCATCCAGCCTCGAGCAAGACGGCTATTCTCCATATCGCTCAAGGCTAGCTTGACAATAACCCATCACTCTCGCCTTGACCAGCCTTCCCAATAGCATGTCACGTCCCATTAATGCGTCAACCACTCCCGCAATCTCAGCCAGACGACGGCTCGACACCACGGAGCGGCCGACAAGACAAGGAGTCACATCAACACCATACCTGCTGGGATAAGGCACAGCAGGGATTATCGGCCACTATGTTCTGGCGTTGTGCCCATGATCAGCACCTAAACTGCACTGTGCCCCGTAACTCCCGCCCCGAAGACAACGCAGCATGGGAAATCTGGCCCGAGTCATCATCGCCTCCGAACCAACGTACCAGATCGACCGCTCCCTCCGGGCCTCAGCACTCTACGCCAGGGTCTCGGCTATCTCGGGATTCACATCTACCGAGACCCCCCACCACGGTTCGGCCTCGGCACCAATCGAGCCTCAGCCTCGCACGTAGTCAATCCACAGAGACCCGCACGCTGACCGCCACGCCCGCTCTGAGGTAGCCCTAGAGCTCCCATGATGCACAGAATCAGATGTGACCAGCACATCACCCCAGCGCTCCAAGGATAGACCACTCCGACAACCACACCGCCATAGGAATAGGCTATAGGGCTCGAACATGCCGCCTCTGTTCGCACGATGCCGTATAGTTAGCACATGTACTACCCTTGTCCTCCCTTCAAACTATAAAAGGAAAGGACTTGGGCCATTTCTAGGGGAGGAGACAGGCATCCACCAAAAGCAATACTCTATAACACGCACACTTCCCTGTGGCCTGAGAGCAATGTCTCAAGCAGTCCGCATCACTCCACGCCGAGACCTGGGACTAGCTCCCTCTCTCACCCAGCTTGTAACCCCCTACTACAAGCACTTCGGTGCAAGGAATACAAGATTGATCTCTTAGACTGGACGTAGGGCACCAATCGCCTGAACCAGTATAAGCCTTGTGTCTCTTTACATCACCATCTGGGATTAGGGACACGCAGCACAAATTCACTAGTTGGTTGAGGATCCCTCGGTCCAAAACACTGATAGTTGGTGCGCCAGGTAGGGGCCTCTACGTGTCAGCTTCGTCATCCCAATAGGTTTCGGATGGCAGACCCCGTACGACCACTGCGTCTCAGCACGGTGGTCTGGTTCGGGAGCCTAGAGTTCTTGTCTCTAGGGCACGAGTACGACATGGTACTCCTCACACCCCGAGCCCCACTTGCCGACGACGATCCTGTGCACCCGCAACCCAGGCGCAGGCGGCGCTCGGGCGGCCACTCTCGTCGCACTCGCCAGGCGCGACGCGAGTGGGGCCATGCCGACACTGCACAAACCCAGGATGACACGCCGCGCTCTGTCGGTATCCCGTGCCCAGCTGTTGGCATAGGGCCCCTGATTGGGGACCTGTCTGGCCTGAACCTAGACAAGGGAGAGACGCCGGTGGCATGCGGCAGCACCCTATCACCAAGCTCTGCTTCTCCACCCCCTAAGGCGCCGGCTCCGGCAAAGCGGAATTCGGCGATAGTACTATCTCCGTACCCCTTCGGGTTGAGAAATGCCACCGCCTCCTATGCTTATGCCTACGCTTCCAGGCACGTGGAGCCCTTAGGTCACCACCAACGCTTCACCCTCGACTTTGGTACCATGACTTCAACTCACTCCCATGCTAACTCCTTAGAGGAGGACGAGGTGTGGGCCGAAGCAGATTTCTTCGAACTTCGCGACCCTGAAGCCATGTGCCGTTTCCTAGCCGCAAGTGACTATTGCTTTGGCTACTCTGACTCTGATGATGAAGGTACTTACGATCCCACTCGTGAGTGCTTCCACGTCGGACTTGGGATGCCAAGCATGGGTGATGAGGATGAGGGGGCAGGCAACCGTACTCTGCTTCATCAGGGAATGGGCGATACCACGCCCTCGTGCATTGTCCCACCGGCAGCAAGGAGCGAGAACCTTGCCCTCGGACAACTTCGACGCCTGGACCTAGAGCAGCTCCAAGAGCTTCAAGCCAAGGTCGAGCAAGATCGACTCCTTCTACAACAGCTCCAAAACACTCTTGAGCAGGAGCAGCAGGGCCATGGTGACAGTGGAGGAGCCCAGCGACGGGCTTGTGACGTACACCACCGCATCAACGACGACGAAGGGGACGATCGTCCCCCAATCTTCAATCGTGCTAGCCAAAATGTCATGGCTACGGCGATGCTAGTGCGCGCGATGCCCGAGCCCTCTTCCACAGAAGGGCGACGGGTTCACGGTGGGCTCCGAGATCTCCTTGAGACCACCACGGTGTAGTAGGTAGAGAGTTCCGCCTCTCGGCAGTGCGAAGCCATCTCGGACCTCCCCTCAGCACCACATCGATAGAATAGGGAGGCCTCGGTTCGTCCCGAGCTTGCTCGGGCACCGATAATCAACAGGGTCCCCTTGGTCCACGACTGCCTCGACAACCGATGCGAGGCGTAGGGTGACCATGAGGTGGTCGGCCGATGACGATGCCACGACAGTGAGGGGCCCGCTCGAGGCTACCATCCGCATTGGGGTGGCCGCTACGACAGTGAGGAGGACTGCAGTCCTTCTCCCAAATTGCCCGACCCCCGAGTCTTTAGCAGAGCGATCCACAACACTCAGTTTCTAGCCCGGTTTTGCTAGCTAGCCAACCTCACAAAGTATAGCGGCAAGACCAACCCTAAGCTCTAGCTTACCGATTACTGCCTGGCTTGTCAGCTAGGCGGCGTGGACGATGACCTACTCATCATCTGCAACCTCCCCTTGCTCTTGTCAGACTCAGCGTGAGCCTGGCTCAAACACCTCCCTCCCTCACAGATCCATGACTAGCACGACTTGGTTAGGGTCTTCGTCGGGAACTTCCAGGGCACATACGTGCGCCCTAGAAACTCCTGGGACCTTAAGAGCTATCGCCAGAAACCGAACGAGTCTCTTCGAGACTTCATCCGGCGCTTCTCTAAATAGTGCACCGAGTTGCCCAGCGTCGGCGACTCAGAGATCGTCCAAGCTTTCCTCTCTGGCACCACCTGCCGAGACTTGGTCCGAGAGTTAGGCCGGAACATGCCGCGCTCAGCTGTCGCGCTCCTCGACATCGCCACCAACTTTGCCTCAGGTGAAGAGGCTGTAGGGGCCATCTTCCCCGAGAACAATGCCAAGGGGAAGCAGAGGGATGAGGCCCCCGAGGCCTCGGTTCCCCACCTCCCCAAAAGAAAGAAAAAGGGTCGCTAGGGGAACAGGCCATCCTTGAGGCCGATCTGGTCGTGGCCATAGAACGCAAGAATCCCCGAGGTCCTAGGGGCCCCAGGCCCTTCGACGACATGCTTAAGAAACCCTGCCCTTACCACCAGGGCCCAGTAAAGCATGCCCTCGAGGATTGCTCCATGCTGCGGTGTTACTATGCTAGGCTCAGACTCCCTGATGATGACACCAAGCAGAAAGGCGCCGGCGACCGGGACGATGACAAGGACGACAGGTTCCCCGAGGTGCACAATGCCTTCATGATCCTTGGCGGACCCTCGGCGTGCCTTACGGCGCGGCAGCGAAAGAGGGAACGCCGAGAGGTCTTCTTGGTCAAGGTGGCCACTCCCTAGTACCTCGACTAGTCTCAGGAGGCGATCACCTTTGATCGAGATGACCACCCCAACCATGTCCCAAATCTTGAGCAGTATCCGCTCGTCATTGACCCGATCGTGGGCAACACCCAGCTCACTAGGGTGTTGATGGACGGAGGCAGTGGCCTCAATATCCTCTACGCCAGCACCCTGGAGCTCTTGGAGATCGATCGGTCGAGGCTCCGAGGCAACACCGCACCTTTCCATGGCATCGTGCCAGGGAAGCACACGTGACCCGTCGGGCACATCGACCTTCCCGTTTGCTTTGCCACCCCCTTCAACTACCGCAAGGAGGTCCTTACCTTCAAGGTGGTCGGGTTTAGGGGAACCTACCATGCCATCCTGGGGCGGCCGTGCTACGCCAAGTTCATGGCAGTCCCCAACTATACCTACCTCAACATCAAGATGCTGGGTCCCAATGGTGTCATCATGATTGAGTCCATGTATGAACATGCATACGACTGCGACGTTGAGTGCATCGAGTATGCCGAGGCTCTCGTGGAGGCCGAAATCCTCATCGCCAACCTCGACCAACTCGGTGATGAGGCACCCGACTCCAAGCGTCATGCAGGGGCATTCGAGCCCGTGGAGGCCATCAAGCTCATCCTAGTCGACCCAGCCTGCCCCGATGACCGGGCGCTGAGGATCAGCGCCACCCTCGACATCAAATAGGAGGCCGTGCTCGTCGACTTCCTCCGTGTGAATGCCGACATGTTTGCATGGATTCCCTTAGACATGCCGGGCATATCGAGGGAGGTCACCGAGCACACCTTGGACATCCAGGCCGGCTCTAGACCGGTGAAGCAACGCCTATGCCGATTCGATGAGGAAAAGCGTGGGGCCATCGGCAAGGAAGTGCAGAAACTCTTGGCGGCCAGGTTCATTAAGGAAGTGTCCCACCCAGAGTGGTTGGCTAACCCCATGTTAGTTAAGAAGAAAAATGGGAAATGGAGGATGTGTGTAGACTACACCGGTTTGAATAAGGCCTGTCCAAAAGTCCCCTTCCCATTACCCCTAATCGACCAGATCATTGACTCCACTGTGGGGTGCGAGACCCTATCTTTCCTTGATGCGTATTCTGGTTACCATCAAATCAAGATGAAAAAGTCTGACCAGCTTGCGACTTCTTTCATTACCCCATTCGGCATGTACTGCTATGTGACTATGCCTTTCGGCCTCAGAAACGCAGGGGCCACGTACCAGCGGTGCATGACCTAGGTCTTTGGCAACCACATTAGGTGAACCATTGAGGCCTATGTGGACGACATCGTGGTCAAGTCCAGAAAGGCTGAGGATCTCGTCAACGACTTGAAGATAGCCTTCAAATGCCTTAGAGAGAAGGGCATCAAGCTCAATCCCAAGAAGTGTGTGTTCGGGGTCCCCCGAGGCATGCTCTTGGGATTCATAGTCTTGGAACGCGGCATCGAAGCCAACCCAGAGAAGGTCTTGGCCATAACCAGCATGGGACCAATCAGGGACCTCAAGGGAGTGCAGAGGGTCATGGGATGCCTTGCGGCCCTGACCCGCTTCATCTCGTGCCTTGGTGAAAAAGGCTTGCCTCTGTACCGCCTCTTGAGAAAATCCAAATGCTTTTCCTGGACCCCCGAGGCCGAAGAGGCCCTCGCCAAGCTCAAAGCACTGCTCACCAATCCTCCCATCCTGGTACCACCGGCCAGAGACAAGGCCCTCTTACTCTATGTCGCCGCAACGACCCAAGTGGTCAGCGCTACCGTAGTAGTGGAAAGGTAGGAAGAGGGACATGCTCTACCCACCCAATGACCTGTTTACTTCATCAGCGAAGTGCTCTCCAAGACCAAAACACGCTACCCCCACATCTAGAAGCTGGTCTACGCCATAGTCCTGGCCTGGCGCAAGCTGCGTCACTACTTCGAGTCCCACCCAGTGACCGTGGTATCGTCTTTCCCCTTGGGAGAGATAGTCCATAACCGGGAAGCCTCAGGCCGGATAGCCAAGTGGGCCGTTGAGCTTATGGGGGAAGCCTTAACTTTTGTGCCTCGGAAAGCAATTAAGTCTTAGGTCTTGGCCAATTTTGTGGCTGAGTGGACCGACACCCGATTGCCACCTGCTCAAATCCAGACAGAATGCTAGACCATGTACTTTGACGGGTCTCTGACGAAGACCAGGGCAGGCACGGGTCTCCTCTTCATCTCCCCCCTTGGAGTACACATGCGCTACATGGTGTGGCTCCACTTTGCCGCCTCCAACAACGCGGCCGAGTACGAGGCCCTCGTCAACGGCTTATAGGTTGCCATCGAACTTGGGGTACGACGTCTCGACATCCGGGGCGACTCGCAGCTCATCGTTGATCAAGTCATGAAGGAGTCAAACTACCTCGACCCCAAAATGGAGGCATACTGCAAGCTAGTACGCCGCCTGGAAGACAAGTTCGATGGTCTCGAGCTCAACCACATCGCGTGGAAATACAACAAGGCCGCGGACAAACAGGCAAAGATGGCCTCGGCATGGGCTCCGGTCCCCATGAACGTCTTTGCTAGGGACCTCCACAATCCTTCCATCGACTATGCCTCGGCAACGGAAGAGGGCCCATCGGCTGAAACCACCATGGGGCTCGATGCCCCCTCTACTACCGAGACTCTCTCGACCAAGCCCAAGGTCATGGAAGTCAACACCGAGCCTCCCCAGACCGACCAGGACATAGATTGGCGAACCCCGTTCCTTAATTGGCTTGCTCGGGGAGAGCTTCCTAGTGACAGGACCGAAGCCCGACGGCTTGCGCGGCGAGCCAAGACTTACGTCCTCTGCAATGGCGAATTGTACAGGCGAAGTCCTCCGGTGTCCTCCAACGATGCATCACCACCGAGGCAGGCCAAGCCCTGCTTTGGGACTTGCACGCAGGGGCCTGCGGGCACCATGCAGCGCCTCGGACGCTCGTCGGAAATGCCTTCCGCCAAGGGTTCTATTGGCCGACGGCAGTTGCCGACGCCACCAAGCTAGTACGCTCCTGCGAAGGATGCCAGTACTATGCTCGGCAGACGCACCTCCCGGCCTTGGCCCTCCAAACCATCCCCATTTCATGGCCGTTCGCCGTGTGGGGGCTCGACATGGTCGGGCCTCTACAAAAGGCCCCTGGGGGCTACACCCATCTACTGGTAGCAATCGACAAGTTCTCCAAATGGATCGAGGCTCGTCCGATCAATCGAATAAAATCCAAGCAAGCAGTGCTGTTCTTCACTAACATTATCCACAGGTTTGGGGTCCCTAACACCATCATCACCGACAATGGGACATAGTTCACTGGCAAAAAATTATTGATGTTCTGCGACAACCACCACATCCGCGTGGCCTGGTCAGCCGTAGGACACCCAAGGACCAACGGCCAAGTAGAACGTGCCAACGGCATGATCCTACAAGGCCTGAAGCCAAGAATTTACAACCGGTTGAAGAAGTTTGGCAAGAAATGGCTCGCCGAACTCCCATCGGTCATCTAGAGCCTGAGGAACACTCCAAGCCAAGCCACGGGGTTCACGCCTTTCTTCCTGGTCTATGGGGCCGAGGCCATCCTCCCCACTGACTTGGAATATGGCTCCCTAAGGCTATGGGCCTACAATGAATAGAGCAACTGCACCCCCTGAGAGGATGCCCTCGACCAACTGGAGGAAGCCTGAGACATCGTGTTGCTGCACTCGGCTAAATACCAGCAAACCCTACGGCGCTCTCAGGCCCGGCACATCCAAAGCTGAGACTTGAAGGTAGGCGACCTGGTGTTGAGGCTGGCATAGAGCAACAAGGGTCGCCACAAGCTGACCCTGCCATGGGAAGGACCGTACATCATCGCCCAAGTACTGAAGCCCGGGACCTACAAGCTAGCCAACGAGAAGGGCGAAATCTTCACCAACGCTTGGAATATAGAATAGCTACGTCGCTTTTACCCTTAAAATTCCAAGCATTGTATATATTGTTTCTCGGAATACAATTGAAAAGCGTTCTTTAGTTGTTCTAATTTTTCGAGAAACCCCCCCGAGCCCATCGTGGGTCTCGGCAATACGATGACACTGCAAGGGAGACTCAGCTCTACCTCCACAGAACCGAATCTCCCTCGGGGGCTAGATGGGGGATTCCCCCCTAAGTCCCACGCACCATTTTTTAGTCGTTTTTCAAAAAAATTCCTACGCCAAACCCTCTAACACGCTCTGACGAATCGGTTGCGAAAAACCCAAGGACCAAAAGCCCATCTCAGGGCCAGAAGGCCGGTAGAGTCACAAGACAGCCTAAGCCTCCGGGCTACAGCGCTCCCTCACCACCTTTCGCCCAGGGGATGGCTTAGGCTCCAAGGAGGTTTTTTGCGAAGAAATCTGATCAGAGACAACAAGAGGGCAGAGGCTCGGAAACACAAGACAAACGATTAAAGAAACACGAGTACTTCAAAAAGAAAGGCCTCCACGGCCACAAACATTACAATACATAGTTGATTCCTATTCTATTTTACATGGCCTCTTAGGCCTAGGTCATGGCTCAAGGCCGCCAGCATCGGCAGACGGCGGAGGAGCGACCACCTCCTCTTCAAACAGCTTGGCCAATGCCGTACCGAGGCCCTCCGCCGCCTCCATCAGCTTTGCAACTGCCTCATCAGCCTCCTCATCATCATTGGGCAGGACGTAGCCATCACTGATGGCTTGGAGGTCAACGCCTATATAGTGCGAGGCGATGACGGCTAGCACGCACTTGACGCCCATATGCAGCGCTCCTCGGAGCCGCTCACGCACTTGACCGCTCAATGCAGTTAGACGGCTCCCACGGGAGCTTCTCGATTGAACCCCCTCGACCTCCAAGGCCTCGCAGGCGGTGCGGGCGGCACTCTTCAGCGCCTCGTGCTCCCCGATCTTGGTCTCGAGCACCGCCTGCACCGTGATGGAAGCGTCGGCTGCCCGGGTAGCCTTCACCTCCGACTCTGTGCAACAAGAAATGAAACGGTGTTGAGCACAAAGGAAAACAAGCTAAATAGGGACAGAAGCCTATGGAACTCACCCTTGGCCTTCAGCTCCCAGCATCAGGCCTCGACCCGAGAGGCCTTGGCTTTCTCCTTTAGGCACTGGGCCTTAACCCAAGAAGCCTCGGCCGCCCTAGAAGCTTCACTCCCTAGCTCTGCATCACACCAGGAAGTTAGGGAGCGAACCTAAGGAAAAGAAAGTAAAACGAGGGGACTAGGACTCACCCTCAGCCTTTCCCCTCCAAACCACAGCCTCGGTTCGTGAGGCCTCAGTCGCTGCAAGGGCCTCATCCAAAGCGCCTTTTATCAGCTAGTGCGCACTCTGTTCCGCTCCTAGCTACCCAGCAAGAGCCTTGCCTGAGGCCGTGGCTTCTCCGGCTCGAGACCTAAAGGCATCCCGATCATTGGCCACGTGGGTGAGCTCCTCCTCCAACTCCTTGACCCACGCCACCAGAAGGGCGAGCAGCTCCTAAGCCATGGCCGCCTCGACCTTCGCATCGGCACAACGAAGGCGGAGGTCCTCCACCTCTGCGCTCTGCGCCGATAGGAGCTCGTTGGCACCTGCAAGAAAGCCCTTCTGCCGATGAAGCCGGTCCCAGACGTCCCTCTCCCGCCGAAGAAAGACCGACTTCCCAAGGGACCAGGTCTCGAGCTCCTGGGGGAAACAGAACAAGGGTCAATCCCTACAAAGAAAACTTAGAAAAAGACCACCGCATGAGAAAAGAAAGCACAAACCTGGGTGACTCCGGGCAGATCGTTGGCCACCACGGACAGCGCCGTCCATAATGACCGCTCCGCCACCTGGCGGTACTGCTTGAATGTGTCCCAGCGGTCGCCCTCAGCCACGTCCTCGAGGGCAAACAGAGGCTCCGCCCCAGGGTCGTCCTGGCTCTGCCACAGGACACGTGGGTGATCCCACCCACAAGGCTCGGGTCATACTCACGCAAGGGCCGAGCTTCCCTCACTCAGGGTTGGAGTTGGCTATTCCATGACACCGGCCACCTCAGCGCCGGCCATCTCCTGCGCTCGAGAAGTATCGTCGAAGGAGATCGGAAGGACCTCCACCTCCCGGGCGCTTTCCCACAACAACGGCGGGCCTTGAACCAAGGGTGCCACCGAGGCCTCTGCCGCCTTCATCTCCACTTCCTGGGCCGGTAGCCTCACCACAATCATGTCAGCATTGGCGGTCCTAGGGGCTCCAGCCTCCACCATCGTGGTCTCAGTGGTCTCAGGGGCTTTGGCCCCCGCCATCGTGGCCTCGGTGGTCACGAGGGCTCCGGTACCCGCCGCAGCGGCCTCGATGGTTCTGGGCGCCGCGGCCTCCGTCGTCCTGGCCTATGAAACCCTGGGGACCTCGATCCCGGTGGTCTCAGCGTCCAAGGGAACCTTGGCCGCATCCGACCCACGGGCCTCACCATCGCAGGGCAGAGGTGCTCCCTCCCCCTCCTGCATCAGGGCAGCCTCGGCAGCCCCTCCTTGGGTGGCCAGCTTCTTCGGGTCGGCCCTCGCCGATGCCGCGCCATGTTGTAGGGCGGCTTGCGCCTCTGCCACCCAGTGGGAGGTGGAGCCGGGGTTAACCTTGAGCGCTTTAAGGGGCGCCAAGGTAGGCACCTCCATAGGTCGCTTCCGGCTAAGGACAAAACATTTACAGGGTCAGCACAAGACAAAAGAACGAACAGAAAGCACTACGACCCCACCAAAAATACACCTACCTCGAGTGGGGCGGCAACCGCTTTGGCACGGTGACCCTTGTCCGCAAAGGCGGTGGCGACGGCAGAGGCACGACCTCTGTGTTCATCGGCATCGATCGGTCCTCAATGGACCCTGACGCCCCCTCTGTCCTCTGCAGGGGCAATTGCGTCGCCTCTGCCGCCACCTGCTCCATCGCTACCGTCGAGCCCACCGGGCTAACGACGCGTTTGCCCAACGCCCGCGCCTCGGGCGTATCAGCCTCGGCCCTGGAGCGGGCAATTGCTGACCCTAGGTCTACTCCTCCTCCTCCTCCTAGGTGCGCCGAGCTACTGGCCGATGCCCCAGGCACCGTGTCCCCTACGTCAGGGAGATGGTCCAGGGGACCCTACCCCATCTTGCCCTCATCATCCTCGTCCGAGGCCTCCATCGATAGCGACGGTGATGGGGATTCCTCCAATGGGAGGCCATCCTTCCTTTGCTGCTGACGGCGCTTATCTAGTTCCTCGCACGCGAGGATCTTCTTCATGCGCTTCGCTGCCTTGGCGTCCTTCCGCTTTTTCTACGCCTCGACGTGCGCTCGGTTGATCGCTTGTCGCCTCACGTCCTCGAGAATAGGCGGCGGAGAGGCGCGCACATCCATCATCCCCTGCAGGAATAGCGAATGTGCATAAGGGAATGAGAAGTAAGGAGAAACGGAGGAGGCTCAGGGGCTGCAGTGGCACGCGACTTACCAGCAAGAGGAACCCCCGCGACGGGCGCATCACGATGGGGGTCAGGTTGCCGCCCCTCAGCTTTGCCTCCACTGTCTCCCCACCCAACGAAGAATTTCCTCATCGGAAAGGGCAGAGGAGGACATTCGGATGCCCTCATTGGGCTCACCCGGCCTCATCTCAAACAGGCGCCGCTGCCGAGCCATCAGCGGCAGCACCCTCCAGCGGTGGAAGGTAGCCACGACCACAACTGTGGTAAGGCCATGGCCTCGTAGCCTCTCCAGCCCCTCTAGAAGCGGCTGCAGCTTGGGCTAATCCTCCCTCGGGACGCCATACTTCCACCTCTCCGGGCAGCTCCCCACAATCCGCCCAGTGTAGGGGGGAAGTCCTCCATCATCGTTGCGAAGATAGAACCAGTTCGTGTACCATCAACGATTGGATGACGTGAGCTAGGCTGGGATGTAGAGGTGCTGGTGGTCCTGGTGCACTTAGAGAGTGTAGCCGCCGGCCCTCATCGCTTTCCTCATACCCGATGTGCCCGTCGGCTTAGTGGTATGCCTCGTCCAGAAGAGATGGAACCACAACTCCCAATGGGGAGCAATCCCTAAGTACCCCTCACAGACAGCGATGAAGATGGCCGCCCGTGCAATGGAGTTGGGGTTGAAGTTGTGGAGCTCCACGCCATAGTAGTGCGGGAGCGCCCTCATGAACCGATCCACCGGGACGCCGAGGCCATGCTCATGAAAGGAGATGAAGCTCACGACATAACCATCGCGAGGCCTCGGCTCTGGCTCGCTCGATGGAGCGATCCACTCTGGCCTGTTGGGGTCCATCACCGGACGAAGGAGTTCGCCATCGACGAGCGACTAGAGCATCTCCACGGTGATGTCAGACGGATCCTAAGGGTCCACCTCGATGACAACGATGTCGCCGGCCATGAGTGCGGTGGAGGGTTCGGATGCGGTGGTGAGTCTCTCTCTCTCTCTCTGGCTCGCCTTTCTCCCTTCTTCTTCTCGACGCCCGCTGCTCTAGCGATGACTCAATGGGGGCAGAACTAATGCAGGAAAGGTAAGGTGAGGAGGGGCGAGGCTTGTTGCGTATTTATACAAGGTAAAGGCAAAACGAACGGGCGATGAAATCAGGGAAGTTTCCCCCAGATCCGGCACGGTTAACCCTGATCCAATTTTACCACCCACGTGCCCACCCTTTTTCTCATTAATTATAGGAATAGTTACGTCCCATCCACCACGTCGTGCTCGACTACTACGGCAGCAGGCGTCATTCCGCCTCCCTAGAAAACCACCTCAAAAGGCGCGCCAGCCATTACCGAGCCGATAGGGAAGATATTCCCCCCTGCCCTATTCCTTTCAGATGAAGGAACCAGGCTCTAAGCCTATTACGGTCCAGGGGTTCGAAGGCTGGGCCCCTAGGGGTTTTGACAGCCGTCCTAGGACAATAGAGTTAGGGACGACCACGGGCGAGCCCACATGGGGCTGAGGCCCAAGCAAGCGAAACACTTGGGATGCCCTAAGTCATGTCCAAGACCGACAGGGAAGTCTCCGAATGGGATCCCAACATAGGGAGGCACCGAGCCACCGAGGCCCAGTGAACGACCTAGGCACCCACTAGAGAAACCCTCTGGTACTCTTGGAGAGCGTTTCTAGACCGCTAGCTATCCCCTAGCGAATGGGGCACGGGCCTCCACTCAGACTTACCCGATAACAGCTCACCAGAAGTGCCAATGCTTGTGCCCACCAAGGGTAGCCTGGCACATTCCACCCCTCCTTCCGAGCAAAAAGGAAGCTTGAGGGTCGTACAAAAAGCCAAGGGAACCCCTGATGGACCTCTTGCTCTATGCAGAGGCTAGGGGGCTCTTCCTACAACCTTACCGAGACCTAGCGACCCCGGCTCGCACTCGAGGGGGCTCGGCAAAACAACCCCTCCTTCTAAGCGAAAAGGAAGCACGAGGGTTGTACAAAAAGCTAGGGGAGCTCCTAATGGCCCTCTCGCTCTGTGCAGAGGCTAGGGAGCCCTTCCTATAGATATGCCGAGACCCTGCGACCCAGGCTCGCGCCCAGAGGGGCCTCGGCAAACAAACCCTCATGCACGAGGGGCGTACAAAAAGCCAAGGGAACTCCCAATGGCCCTCTCACTCTGTGTAGAGGCTAGGGGGCTCTTCCTGCAACCTTGCCGAGACCCTGCCCAGGCTCACACCCGAATAGGCTCGGTAAACAACCCCTCCATCCAAACAAAAAGGATATGTGAGGGTCGAACAAAAAAGCCAGGGGGACCCCTGACCGCCCTCTCACTCCGGGTGGAGGCTCGGGGGCTCCTCCTGCACCCAAGACAAAGACAAACGACCTAAGCCCATGCTAGAAGTTTTGTTACAAACACGATAAAGGGCACCGAGCCTGTTATGGTCTAGGGGTTCGAAGGTTGGGCCCCCTAAAGTTTCGATAGCTGCCCTAGGGCAACAGAGTCAGGGATGACTATGGACGAGCCCACGTATGGCCAAGGCCCGAGCAAACAATTGCTCGGGGCATCCTAAGTCATGTCTGAGACCGGTAGGGAGGTCTCCAAATGGGATCCCACCGTAGGGAGGCACCGAGCCACCGAGGCCTAGCGAACGGCCTCGGCACCCACTAGAGAAACCCTCTGGTACTCTTGGAGTGCATCTCTGGACCACTAGCCGCCCCTTAGCGAACGGGGCGCGGGCCTCCACTCGGACTTACCCGATAACAGCTCACCGGAAGTGCCACCACTTGTGCCCACCGAGGGTAGCCTGGCACATTCCACCCCTCCTTCCAAGCGAAAAGGAAGCATGAGGGTCACGCAAAAAGTCAGGGGCACCCCTGATCGCCCTCTTGCTTGATGCAGAGGCTTGGGGGCTCTCCCTGTAACCTTGCCGAAACCCTACGACCCGAACTCGCACTTGTGGGCTTGGCAAATACAATAAAAACTCCTCACTCAAACACGAAAAAAGCCCCTAGAGGAGTAAAATCCACTCCTCCAGGGCCTCGGGGGCTACACCCGGCGGGTGCACTCGCGCGCGCCCACCGAAACCTCAAGAAGCGGCACACAATCCCTATAGGAGTGGCTGCAAGCCAAATCTCGACAAACCCTTAGGGAGAGTGCACGCACACCCCCTAAGGCTTGGGGGCTACTGTCAGGTACCATAAGACGAGGTACCCCGAGCATACACCAAAAGAGTCACTTAAATCCCATCAATAACAAAGCTAGAAGGTAAGCCATGGGTTCACCACCAGCCCCGACCAAGCCCACCGGCTCTCCGCCTCACCTGAGGCCTCACACGGGAGGTCTCGACAACCTAACAGAATCTCCACCTCGCGCGAGGCCTCTCACGAGAGGCCTCGACAGGGAGCCCAATCTCCGTCTCGCCTAAGGCCTCGTGCGTCTAGCCTCGAGTAAGATGGCTATTCTCCATATTGCTCAAGGCTGGCTTGACAATAACTCATCGCTCTCGCCTCGACCAGCCTTCCCGACAGCATGTCACGTCCCATTAATGCGTCAACCACTCCTACAATCTCAGCCGGACGACGGCTCGACACCGCAGAGTGGCCAACAAGACAAGGAGTCACATCAACGCCATACCGGCTAGGATAAGGCACAGCGGGGATTACTGGCCACTGTGTTCTGGCACTATGCCCATGATCAGCGCCTAAACTGCACTGTGCCCCGTAACTCCCACCCCAAAGACAACGGAGCATGGCAAAATCTGGCCCGGATCATCATCACCTCTGAACCAGCGTACTAGATCGACCGCTCCCTCCGAGCCTCGGCACTCTACGTCAGGGTCTCGGCTATCTCAGGATTCACATCTACCGAGACCCCCCACCGCAGTTCGGCCTTGGCACCAACCGAGCCTCGGCCCCACGCGCAGTCAATCCACAGCGACCCATATGTTGACTACCACACCCGCTTTGAGGCAGCCCTAGAGCTCCTATGACGCACAGGATCGGATGTGACCAGCACGTTGCCCCAGCACTCTAAGGACGGACCACTCCAACGACCACACCACCCAGGAACAGGCTATAGGGCTCGGACACGCCGCCTCTGTTCGCACGATGCCGTATAGTTAGCACATGTACTACCCTTGTCCTCCCTTCAAACTATAAAAGGAAAGGACTTGTGCCATTTCTAGGGGAGGAGACAGGCATCCACCAAAAGAAATACTCTGTAACACGCACACTTCCTTGCGGCCTAAGAGCAACGTCTCAAGAAGTCCGCATCACTCCACACCGAGACCTGGGACTAGCTCCCTCTCTCACCTAGCTTGTAACCCCCTACTACAAGCACTTCGGTGCAAGGAATACAAGATCGATCTCTCAGACTGGACATAGGGCACCAATTGCCTGAACCAGTATAAGCCTTGTGTCTCTTTGCATCACCATCCGGGATTGGGGACATGCAGCACAAATTCACTAGTTGGTTGAGGATCCCCCGGTCTAAAACACCAACAGTTGGTGCGCCAGGTAGGGGCCTCTGTGTGTCAGCTTCGTCATCCCAACAGGTTCCAGATGGCAGACCCCATATGACCAATGCGTCTTAGCACGGTGGTCTAGTTCGGGAGCCTAGAGTTCTTGTCTCTAGGGCACGAGTACGACATGGTACTCCTCACACCCCGAGCCTCGCTTGCCGCCGACGACGCCGCGCACCCGCAACCCAGGCGTAGGCGGTGCCCAGGCGGCCGCTCTCGTCGCACTCATCAGGCATGACACGAGTGGGGCCATGCTGACACCGCACAAACCCAGGATGACATGCCACGCTCTGCCGGTATCTAGTGCCCAGCTATTGGCATAGGGCCCCTGACTGGGGACCTGTCTGGCCTGAGCCTGAACAAGGGAGAGACGCTGGTGGCATGTACATTTTTACACATTTTTACACTGGGACAGGAGAAAAGAAGATTATCGATTTGATAACTATAAGATAGAGAACTAATGAATTAGGCACCAAATTTCTTCAGAGGTTCCGAGAGACCAAAAATTTGTGCTTTTCACTGAACTTGACTGATGATTAGCTTGCTGCTTTGGCCATTCAATCAATGTTGCCAACATGGAGAGAGAAGCTGCTAGGACAAGAATTTGACAACTTGGATCAATTGGCTCAACGAGTGGTAGCACTCAATAGCCAATTCCAGAGTATGCGCAGAGATACCCGATTCTTGAAAAGTACCACAATGGCAGAAGCCTATAATCCATATTTAGTCGATGACGGTTACGAGGACGATGAAGAAGAGGTTGCCACAGCCGAATGGAATTGGGGTAAGAAGACCGTAATGGTGCCAAATCCTTGGGGAAGAGGAGTCGAGGAGAGCTATGACTTTGACGTCACAAAGTCGGACAAGCTCTTTAATTTCTTGCTTGAGAAGGGGCAGATCAAGTTGCCCGATAATCATATTATGTTGCCCCTGATCAGTTGAAGAATAAGAAGTTCTACAAGTTTCATAACGCTACATCCCATTCTACTAATGAAAGCAGAGTTTTCTGGCAGCATATACAGAGGGCTATTCAGTAAGGAAGGCTTAAATTCGATACGCCTTGGAAGATGAAAGTTGACGATAATCCTTTCCCAGGAGATCAAAACATGGTCGACGCTAGGCTGCTCAAGGGGAAGACTAAAGACCTAACATCAGATAGATCAAGAGAAACTAGGATGGTTGATCCCGAGATGCAAATATTGGCAGATGAATATAGAAAGATTAGAAGGCATCGTGATGAGCAAAAGAGCCGATATGAGCAAAGAGAAATGTCAAAAGATGGGGCTATAACGCCGCGTGTTACATCTCGAATTTTGTTGAATAAATCGCAGCGATAGAAGGAAAAGGATTATCGATGCTGGTTAGAAGAGCAAGAATACTAGCATCAATAGGAAGAGGAAAGATATGAAAGAAAACATACCGAATCACAATGGAATTGTCCTTTCTTCAGACATTGCTGGAATGAAGGTTTGAAATTTTCTACCAGAAATAACGGTATAGAGTGTAGCGGATAATATTGGGAGTTTAGGCAATCTCAAGTCAACCGCCAGTCTATCCATGCTCAAGATGTGTATCATCATAATAACATGGATCAGTGCTTAAAAAATAGAAGTGTTCATGATCGGCTTGGAAAATGAGTTGTTGATCAAAACTGGGCTGATTTTGAAGAAGAAAGTAATGAGGGAGAATATATTTGGCAGGAAGGCCAATGGTGCCCAAGAGGTCTGACAAGAAGCCAAAAAAGAAGAGTGCAACACCTAAGGAACAGAGAGCTAGAATAGGCTCAGGTGTCTAGTAAACCTCAAGTATGGCGTGCTAAGCAAATAGCCGATAGAAGGCAACCACCGGCTAATATTCAAATGGTTTTTTTGTTGCCATCAGATCAGAGCTCTAGCAGATCAAGAAGTTTACTCAGATTTTGATGAATCAAAGTATGAGGAGATAGTAGCCAAGTTGACAGTTATACAACAGGCTATATTTGATAAACCAATCAAGCATCGACACTTAAAAGCTTTATATGTAAAAGGTTTTGTTGATGGGAAGTCGATGAACAAGATGTTGGTGGATGGAGGTGCTTCTATCAATCTTATGCCTTATACTACTTTTTGTAAACTTGGCAAGGGTCCAGGAGATCTGATTGAGACCAACATGATGCTTAAGGACTTTGGGGGTAATGCATCTAAGACCTAGGGGCAATGAACGTTGAACTAACAATTGGGAGTAAGACTCTGCTCACCATGTTCTTCGTCATCGATGGAAAAGGGTCGTACAGTTTACTCCTTGGTCATGATTGGATTCATGCAAACTATTGTGTGCCATCAATCATGCATCAATGTTTGATTCAATGGCATGGAGATGATGTTGAGTTGGTTCACGCTGATGAGTCTGTAAGTATTGCAACAGCCGATCCAGTCTTTTGGGAGCTAGAAGACTTTGAATGTTTTTCTAGCAAGTCATGGGAAGGAGGCTTCATTAAAATTAGTGATGAAAGCCAACAGCCGATCCAAGCAGTCGGCTTTGAAAATTTGTTTTACTGGATAATCCAATAGATGGTACAGATGGCAAACTAGGACATAGCTTCACGTCGGTCGATGAATTAGAAGAAGTAGATATTAGTTCTAGAGATAGGCCGAGGCGGATGTATGTAAGTGCCAAGTTGGATCCTGAGTATAAGCAAGAGTTAGTCACTTTATTAAAGGAATTTAAAGACTATTTTACTTGGGAATACTATGAGATGCCTGGTCTAGACCGATCGATTGTTGAACATCAATTGCCAATCAAACCTGGATATCGGCCGTTTAAACAAGCTCCGAGGAGATTCAACCCAAAAGTACTTGACGATATCAAAAAGGAGACTAAAAGGTTACTGGAGGCAAAGTTTATCCGACTGTGCCAATATGCGGAGTGGATATAAAATGTTGTCCCTGTGTATAAGAAGAATGGAAAATTGAGAGTTTGCATCGATTTTAGGGATCTAAACAAGGCCACACCTATGGATGGTTATCCAATGCCAATAGTCGATATGTTGGTAGACGCAGCAGCCGGGCACAGGGTTATTAGCTTCATGGACGGCAATGCGGGATATGACCCAATTTTCATGGCTGAGGAAGATATAGCAAAGACTGCTTTCAGTTCCCTAGCGCAATTGGTTTATTTGAGTGGGTTGTGATGACCTTTGGTCTGAAGAATGCTGGTGCAACTTATCAGAGGGCAATGAATTATATCTTTTATAAGTTGATCGGTAGGATTGTTGAAATCTACATTGATAATGTGATGATAAAATCCAAGGGGTACAGGGAGCATCTAGTTGATTTGTAGGAGACTCTGGAATGCATAAGAAAATATGGTCTAAAGATGAATCCTAATAAGAGTGCGTTTGGAGTGTCAGCTGGACAATTCTTGGGTTTCATGGTCCACGAGAGAGGAATCAAAGTTGATCAAAAAAGCATAAAAGCAATTGATGAGGCAATTCCCCCGACTACTAAAACAGAGTTACAATCTTTGCTTGGTAAGATTAATTTTATCAAAAGATTCATTTCAAATTTGTTGGAAAGAGTTCTATTGTTTTCTCCCTTGTTGAAGTTGAAAAATGATCAAGAATTTAAGTGGGGTGACATACAACAAAATGCGTTTGAGGAGATAAAAGAATATATGAAATGTCCACCTATGCTGGTCCCTCCTCAGCAAGGTAAGCCTTTTAAGTTGTACATATCGACCAATGACAAAACAATTGGATCGGCCTTGATGCAAGAGTTTGAAGGAAAAGAGCAAGTTGTTTTCTATCTGAGTAGAAGACTCCTGGATCCAGAAACAAGATATTCTCCCACCGAAAAGTTATGCTTGTGCTTATATTTTTCTTCCACTAAGTTGTGACACTACTTATTGTTGGCCAAGTGTACGATTGTTTCCAAGGCTGATGTGATCAAGCACATGTTATCAATGCTAATACTGAATGGGATTGTGGGAAAGTGGATTCTTGCATTGTCAAAATTTGACTTGAGGTACGAATCGGCTAAAGCAGTCAAAGGGCAAGTAATAGCCAATTTTGTCACCCAACATCATAAGGCAATTGTTGGCTATGTGGAGCTAGTACCATGGACATTGTTCTTTGATGGCTCATCATGCAAGCAAGGTGGTGGCATTGGTATTGTGATTATTTCACCTCGGGGGCAAGTTTAGAGTTTGCTCTTCGAACTGAACCAATGATTACCAACAACCCAGCGGAATATGAAGCTATTCTTAAGGGACTTCAACTTCTTCATGAAGTAAAGGCTGAGGTAATTGAAATATTTGGAGATTCATAGTTAATTATTAATCAGTTGATCGGCCTATATGAGTGCAAAGAAGATACTCTGAGAGGGTACTATGATGAGTGCCAAAGGTTGTTCAAGGAATTTCTTCATGTCTATTTTCAACATATTCCGAGAGCATAGAATCAAGCGGCTAATCATTTAGCTCAAAGTGCGTCAGGTTATCGAGTGTTTCAAGAAGTCTTGAGTAGTGAAACCTCGAATGACGACTGGAGAGTTGAAATAGCCGATTACCTTAGAAATCTGTCACAGAAAGTTGCCAGAAAGCTAAGATATAAATCGACTAAGTATGTTTTACTGGATGATCAGCTATATTATAAAACAGTCGATGGGATGTTGCTCAAATGATTAAATCAAGAGGAAGCTAAGGTGTTGATGGGCAAAGTGCATGAAGGGATAGGTGGGGCTCATCAATCAGCTTATAAGATGAAATGAATTATTCATAGAACTGGATATTTTTGGCCAACAATATTGGAAGATTGTTTTGAGTATTATAAGGGATGCCAGGACTATCAACGTTTTGGTAATGTCCGGAAATTGCTTGCATTAGCTATGAATCCAATATCAAACCATGGACATTTAGTGGTTGGGGAATTGATTTAATTGGCCAGATTTTTCCGCCCTCAAGTAAAGGACATAAGTTCATATTGGTGGCAATGGATTACTTCATTAAGTGGATTGAGGCAATTCCTTTGAAGATGGTAACCTCAAAGAACATGGTTGATTTTGTCAAGGAGCATATTGTGTATTGTTTTGGGATTTCTCAAACTATCACTACGGATCAAGGGACAATGTTCACATCAGAGGAGTTTGAAGATTTTGCTACCAGTATGGGAATTAAGATACTAAATTCTTCTCCTTACTATGCTCAGGCTAATGGCCAAGCAGAGGCGTCCAATCAGATTATGATTAAGCTGATTAAGAAAAAGATTGAGGAGCAACCAAGGAAGTGGCATTCGACGCTTAATGAGGCATTATGGGCGTATAGGATGGCCTATCATGGATCGATTAAAACGTCACCTTATGAACTTGTGTATGGCCATAATGCAGTCCTTCCTTGGGAATTTCAAACTAGATCAAGGCGTGTTACGTTGCAAAATGATTTGTTAGCCAAAGTCTACAAGAATCTTATGATAGATGACTTGGAGGACTTGAGTTGCCATTGGCTACGTGCTCCTGAGAATATTGAAGCCAATAAACTAAGGATTGCAAAATATTATAATAAAAAGGTTAAGAGCAAGCAATTTTCTAAAGGACACTTGGTCTAGAAAGTGAAGTTGCCGATCGGGTCAAAAGACAGCAAGTTTGGCAAATGGTCACCTAATTGGGAAGGACCTTATCGGATTAAATGTTGTGCGCCTAGCAATGCTTATATTTTGGAGACAATAAGAGGAGAGGAAGAATTTGGCAGAGCAATCAATGGAAAATATCTGAAGAAATATTATCCTAGCATTTGGATTAGTACTTGACAACCGATTTATTTGGTCGTTGGCTCTGATAGCCGATACCAGAAGGGTATCGTCTCTAGTATAAAAAATAAACCCAAAAGGGCAGAAGCCGATACGATATGTATCACCTATAAGAGTAAAGCAAACACAGATAGATTGATGCATGGAATATGAAGTATGAAGCAAAAGAAATCACTTAAGATGAAGAAATTGTTTGCTAATATCACCTATTACAAACTACAGGCTAGAAAACACTTTGTTTACTATATCATCGGCCTGGGAAGTAAGGGCTATAGAGTTGGCAGTGTCGAAGAAATCCTCGACCATGCGCTCATTATCCCCAGGGTGCGCCATAGCTGGAAAACCATGGGGAAGGAACCGAAGCTCGTGGCCAGAACAGGCTTGCATAGCCGGCAACGGCATGGCAACACCATGACGAACGCCATGCAGAGTGACCTCCCTAACACAATTTGGCATGTCATATAGGCGGACCACTAGGACGGCACCTCTAGCATTGACAAACCCCACCACGTACTCCATAGCTGATTGGAGGCTTTCTAGCTGAGCTAATAGATCTAAAAGATTCAAAGGGGAGATGATCAGGATCTTGAAGATAAAATTAAGAAGAGATCAAAAGTTGTGGTAGATATCTCACCCATGGTTCTGGCCTTGGCCTCGGCCAACCTATCCTCCACCGGATCGACCCTGGAAGGCAATCGGCTTCGAACCATGGCCAGAGCTGATTCTACAAGGGAAAGGTAGTCGGTGAGATTCTGGCCAGTCCTATCAATGGAGGCGAGTAGATCGTCATTGTTGATCCATCTCCTCGGATAGCAGGGGAGCTAGCGGCGAGTTGTTGACGAGGATGATCCCAAAGGCTAAGCAGAGTCGGCCCTATGCTCTAGGATGGTAGGGGCATCCGGAGTAGCACCCTCCCGATAATGAAGGCGCTGGCGTGATGATGTAGATCCGTTGAGAGCCCCCTCAGCAGACCTCTTGCTATTCTCCATGATCTCAAACCTATGGGAAAGCAGAAACCGCATTAAAGACACAAAAGGTTCGAGACAAAGCAGGTTGTTTTTCGATCCATAGCCGTGGCCCGTATATATAGCCTAGGAAGGTGAGAAGATAGATTTCACCGAGGTTATGGAATTGAAGTCAGATACGGAAATGGATCGACACTCTGGAAATTCAAGGGACAGATCATGAAGAGATAACAAATTCGGACTTATTGCTTCCCATAATCACAAGGATATGAAAGGTTTACATTGACCAGCGATCCCACCAAGGCTTCTTTGGATTGAAGGGAGTTCGAGTCTCCACAAGGCCGAAGGTCATCATGAACCAAGTCACATCGGCCCATTGATAAAATCATACCAGGAGAAAGGGAAAGGTCGCCTGCTTAACAGATGCCCAACTATTTCTCGGTGATTGGGAAACTATGGGAAGGAAGTCTGTGGCTTTCCTGATGGGCATTAGATGGAGCGAACAAGGGGACAGTGTCCACACATTTTAGCCCTTGCAAACACTAGAATAGCTCTACAAGCATGGAGAGAAAACTCAGGTGATATCACAAGAATTCTTCTAACCGCAGTAGCTGATCCTCTTGCTCGACAAGGCGCTAAGATGAGCGACACAATCACCCTATGCACAAGAATTCTTCTAACCACTCAAGATCCTCATAGCAAGGTGTCAGTGTTTTGGTCCGGCGGGTCCTCAACCGACTAGTAAAAGTGTACTGCATGCCCCTAATCCCGGATGGTGATGCAAAGAGACACAAGGTTTATACTGGTTCAGGCAATGGGTGCCCTATGTCCAGTCTGAGAGAGCGATCTTGTATTCCTTGCACCAAGGTGCTTGTAGTAGGGGCTTACAAGCTGAGCGAGAGAGGGAGCTAGTCTCAGGTCTCTACGTGGAGTGGCGTGGATTGCTTGAGATGTTGATCTCTTGTAGTGAGGAAGCGTGCGTGTTATAGAGCATTGTGCGTTGCTTGCGTGTGTGTCTCCTACCTAGAAGCGGCCCTAGTTACTCCCTTTTATAGTCGAAGGGAGGCATAGGGGCGGTACATGTATTTGCTATGTGGTGTTTTGTGAGCAGAGGTGTTATGTCTGAGCCTTGTAGCTCGTCACTATGGTGGCATGGTCAGTGGAGCAGCCTTGTCCTCAGTGCACTAGAGTGACACGCTGGTCACACCTGATCCTGTGCGACATGGGAGCTCCTGTGGTGGCATGCGCAACTTCTTCTGTTGGAGGCGTGCTGGTCACTATATGTTTGACCAGCGTGGAGAGCTGAGGCTACATAGACGTGATGGTGCGGGTGTGCTGACTCTGAGGATACAGGAGCTTGGCCCTGTGCCCAACGAGGGAAGTCCTATGGCTTGACGCAGGGTATGGTGCGTACTACGGACGACATGCCGGTCCTAGAGTGCTGACAACATAGAGAGCCTAGGCCCAGTCGGTGAAGAGGCTGAACCATTGTGGGGGGCTCGACGGGCGCGAGTCTCGAGGCTATAGGAGCCCGGAAGCGGATAGCCGAGGCTCGGAGGGAGCAGTTGGTCTTGTACATTGATTCTGAGGCTATAGGGACCTAGACTTGACTTTCCACGCCACGCTATCCTTGGAGCAGGGGTTAGGCAGCATAGTGCAGCACGGGTGTCAATCGTGGGCACAGGGCTGAGCACAGCGGCCGGTAACCTCTGCCCTGTCCTATCCCGGACAGCATGGCATCGATGCGACTCCCATCTTGTCGGCCACTCCACTGTATCATGTCGTCGTTTAGCTGACGTCGCGGGAGTGGTTGGACACATTGGTTGGATGTGACGTCTTGTTAGAGAAGTCAGTCAAGGCGGTGGGGACAGGGTCGTTGCTAAGATGGCCTCGAGCGAGTTGGTAACTGAGTGCTTGTCCGAGGCCTCATGGCGCGGTGCCTCGGGCGAATCGAAGAATCGATACCTCGTCCGAGGCCTTGTGGTGCAGGGCCTCAGGTGAATCGTTTGAGGCCTTGTGGCGCGGGGCCTCGGGTGAGTTGGAGAATCAGTACCTGGTCCAAGGCCTTGTGGCGCGGGGCCTCGGGCGAGTCGGAGAATTGGTACCTTGTCCGAGGCCTTGCGGCGCGTTGCCTCGAGCGAGGCGGAGAATCTGTACCTCGTCTGAGGCCTCACGACATGGGGCCTCGGGCGGGGCAGAGAATTGGTACCTCGTCCGAGGCCTCTTGGTTTTCTTCTGGGCCGAGCCCACTTCTGGTGAGCCCAGATTTTGTTCAAGGTGGGTTGGGCAGTCCAGCCGGGCCTCAGATAAGGTGGGGGTTTGCCGGTGGTTGTCTCTTGGCTTTGATATTTACAAGGTCTAAGCGATTTTTTTAGTTTTGCTTAGGGGACCCCTTTTTATGGTACCTGACACAAGGGATTAGACCATGGAGGGTCCGGCGGAGCTAGAGGCACTCGAGAAAGCATTTAGAAGAGAGACATAACTGAGTTGTTGAATTTCTCTCGCCAGAGTCGGATAGACATTTTATAGTCGTCCTAAAAGATGGATCCAAGTGCCCGTGAAGTAATCATGCTCTTGTAAATGTTTTGAAGCATGGGCTCATGAGCTGGCAAAGAAGATGATAGACAGTAGACCCTAGATAAGGATTCTCCACCTATGACCATGAACCTATCGGGGGTACAGGCATGATAATTTTGGAATAAAATTACTTTTATCCCAAAATTGGGGGGCATGTGTTTACACCAAAATTTGGAAGAAGAATTGTAGGAACTCGAAAGCTCCCAAGATCGTGTCATCGAGGAATCGATCGCATGAAGGTCGGTATCAGCTAGTTCGAATACAGTACTAGAATCAGCTCTTTTCAGATAGCACCAGCAGATAACGATGAAAACTGCGGTCGGCGTCAGGAAAAAAATATGTTGGACTCTACAAAAAGGGAAAGATTAGGGTCCAAGTTATCTTAAATTAGGAATGTTTTCTCTTATGCCAAAGATTGTAATGAGTCATGCTTAAGTAGAATTCATGCGTAGGTTCCAGGTATAAATATTGGACCCCGGCTATTGTAAAGGACACAATCAATAAAATACAAGTTACTTACTTTTTTGGCTTCGACCACCCCTTAGGAGTAGGAGTAGAGTAGATCTCGGTGAGTTCTTCAATGAGCATGGTTGTATCGGTCCGACCTACCTCCGGCTTGTCTATAAGTACCATCATGGCTTATACTTCTATTCGTATGGCTGCATCGATTCGGTCGACCTCCACTGTGACTCTAGTATAAGGTAGTTATTGACTCTTGTCTAGTTCAAGTATGGCTGCATCGATCCGGTCGACCTCCATTGCTCGAACTAGATTAAGGTCAAGTTATCGGCTCTATCTAAGGGTGGCGTCCTTTGGGTAGATTCATTAAGTTACCGATCTTGCTGATGTCTTCATTGTTATTAGTTTACAGCAACATCAATTCGTCCGGTCGAGATCAAATTAGATCGGCCTCATATCCTTTAGATCCGTCGTTCATTTGTTACAACACGATATTATCTACCTTGAACGACGGTTTATGTTTCATTAGCTGTTTTACTTCGATCTTGATCGTGCATAGTACGTGGTTGAGGCATGCCTAATCTTGAAGAGGTTTGCTGGCTAGTTGAATCTAGTTTATGGTTCACCATTATGGTTGTAATGATCTGGTCGATCCCCACTGATGGCACTATAGATTGGAGGATGCTAGTTAGTAGATTTGTTCCTGGTTAGGCATGACCTCAGTTGTTTGCTATGCCTGCATCGGCTAAATAGCCGATCGCCTATGTGTTAACGCATATGGTGTGCGTCCATGATTCCGTTAAGCGTGAGTAGATTTGTGTACTTTAAGGGTTTGATTCATTGTCTTTTTCATGGCTACATTGATCTGGTCGAACCCCACTGTTAGAGATAAGCGGGTTGAGTCTGAGGAGTCCATATGTTTGTTCACATGAAACAGTCGATTGTTCACATGCTGTAGTCCTTTTCACCTGAATCGGCTATTTTAGTCGATTCGTCTAAGCCTTCACGTATAGCATGTCTTTTAGAAAGACTGTCGAAGTATGGATGTGTTCATGGATTCTTCGGTTTTAGTTTGTTACTATCATCATAGCTACCATCGATCCAATCGAACCTCACTATTGGTGGTAACAGATTAGATTCAGAGCGTTTGTAGATCCGTTCGTATCATATAGTCGATTCATTCATGTGTTATATCCTTTATTGTTAGATTCATTGGCTCAATAATTCATATTGATAATATCCACCTAGAAGATGATCTCATTTACATATATGTGTACTGTACCTATCAACATAAAATCAGTCGCTACCCACGAGCTTTACAGTCCGTAACAGCCGATTTTTGTGCGGATCGGCTATTCAGTCGCTTTTTCCTATATGGCTGCTCTCGAAGTGGCACACTTGGAACTGTCTGGGCATAGACCAACATGTTCCACCTTAAATTACTGATAAACTTTCTCTCCTTGTCAATTATAGGGTCAAATTGACTGGCACGTCTCGGGAGGAGTACGCAGGATCAATCATCCCTGCGTTGAAGCTAGGCGAATCTCTAGCTCTATCGAGTAGACCCTTCCGGCTTGCTCATGTGCCTGGCATGATTGACATGTTTCTACGCCAACAAAAAGAAATATGCAAGCATCATCACCATCCTTCACAACATGGAGGACTTGAGTACCATGACCCCAGCCATAGTCATTGGCAAGATAGTGGCATTTGAAATGTCACACAAGATGGGTCAAGAAGAAGCTTCTTCATCAAGCAAAGGCAAAGCTTTTGCATGTAGTGAGAAAAAGAAGATGATGGGCAAGCAAGTTGAGACAAGCTCAAGCTCAAGCTCCTCAAGTGAAGATGAAGAAGTAGATGATGACGATGATGAAGATTCAAGTGATGATGATCAATCTTCCTCCTCTACCTCCAACCTTAATGAAGAATCAATCAAACTTATCAACAAGGTGGAGAAGATGATCCAAAGGCTCAATGTCAAGGGTGTGCCCATCCAAATTCAAGATTTCATCTTCACCAATCAAAGAAATGAGCAAAGAAAGAAAGGATGCTATGGATGTGGCGAGTTGGGGCACTTTGTGGAAGTTTATCTAAATAAGCCCACACCCAAAACAAAGAAGAAGGCGTGCAAGGACAAAGCCCTCACATTAATAAGGTCATGGGATGATTTTTCAAGTGAAGAAGAAGACCATCACAAGAGACGAGGGCACAAGCACTCATCATCAAGCACCTCACGTGTGTGCCTTATGGCACAAGGTAACAAAAAGTCTATCCCTAGTGATAGTGACAATAATAGTGATAGTGATGATGAGCTACCTTCTTATGATGAAATTGTGCAAGAAAATCTTAACTTTGCTAAAGTTTGCACTAGTCGACAAAAGAAGCTTGAAAATTAAAAGAAAAACTAGATAGCTCACAACAAGCTTATGCTACTTTGCTTGAACAATATGAAACTTTTGCCAATCTTAATATGGAGCTATCTACTAAAATTGAGCAACTTGAGACTAGTGCAAACACAAATAATTGCACAATCAATGATGAGCAACTTGTAAAGAAAAATGAAAAATTAAAGAAAAAGTTAGCTAACTCACAAGATGTTTATAAAAGTTTGCTTGCTAAAATGGAAACTATGTGCAAACATTGTGATGAGCTAACTAATAAAGTTGCTAATCTTGAAGCCATCGGTTCTACCCCCACGGAGGCATTTAAAAAGAAAAGTTCTATCTTTGACATGCCTAAAAAGGATGCCTCTACTTCTTGCAATAATTTAGGTTTAGATTCATCCTTGTGCAACCAAGTTTGTGTTGAGAAAGTTGTTGTAGATACATGCACACAAGAGGTCGCAATGGAGAATGAGGAACTCAAGCAAGAAGTGGCTCACCTTACCAAGGACTTGACTTAAGTAATAGGCAAAATGGAGCAAGCTCAACTTCATCAAGATAACACGGTCAAGGGAGTGAAGAAGCTTGATGAAGGACAAACCGTGGTTTGCTACGTATGCCACAAGAAAGGCCACAAGTCCTTTGAGTGCAAGGTAAAGAATGGGGGAGGAACTAAGAAGAAAGAGAAAAACAAAAAGAAAACAAGCAAGCTCTCCAACACCAACACCAACAAGGTGGACAAGAAAGCCTCCACACCATACTTGTTAAAGAATAAGAAAAATGACAAGGTGGTGTCCATCACGGTGAACAAGCAAGCCAACAATGGGGTCAAACGCTTTTGGGTGCCAAAAGAGATCATTTCAAATATGAAGAGCACCAAGAAGGTTTGGATCCCAAAAGGGAAGTGAGAAGTTCGATGGACTTCAGAGAATTTGGAGACTTGACAAAGTATGGGTGCATTTCATAGGGTGCATCATTATGGGCAAGGTAATTGCCAAGTGGCTTAGTGAATACTATGGACCTAAATTCCCCTCCCCATGTTAGGTAACTAGATTTAATTTCTTGCAATCTCAATTAGCATCTAGTTCCTTTTTATGCCTAGGTTTGCATTTGCATGCTTAAATATTTTGTCTTGCATACACTAGGTATATCTTATGGTATGCTTGCTCGGTTTCACTGTTAACCCTTGGAGCAAACCTACATGGTTTAAATTATTTAGGAGCACGACACATAGCTTGTTTTACAATTGTTCATCTAATATGTGCCAAAGTCCAAATTGTAGATTATTTCTCCCGAATATCACTTTCAAAAATGATTCTCACATTCATGTGATGTCATCTTTTAAGTGGTATTTTTTATTCTAAAAATCAATGTGCATGTCTCCTACAAGTATTCCATACTTGTGTGCACAAATTTAGGGGGAGGTTACTCTACATGTTGGATGCTTTGAGACTAACAGCTTTTCAAGCTTATCATATGTGTAGTAGTCTCATTGCAAGGAAAATGGAGTTCCCGGAGTTAAGCATCATACTTCAAATATCCATCAACTATTGCAAGTGGTATAAAGCAAATTGGTTTCCACATGTGGTATTTCTAAACCGATATCATCATGTTCATTTTGCTTTGGTATTTATATGCTTTCTCCATGCATTATATAGATTAAATTCCCTTGAGCATTAATTTGCTAATTATGCATAAACTACATTCTCCATCATATGTATGCATATGTTTAGGGAGAGCTTAGTCTATGTAATGTGAGAGTCAAATTTTGTGACCTATTCCACTCTACATACAAAGAATCACAAAGTTTGACCCTCCCTTGTGCTACTAATGTCTTCCTTTTCGGTGTTTGATTCCAAAGGGGGAGAATTTGTAGAACCAAAAGCAAGCCCGATCATAATAATTTACAAGTAGTAATGGTCCGAGAAAGGGAAGATAGTGGATTATGGAGTTAGGGGGAGGCTTAAATCCATAACACCACATGGGGACATTTGCAAGGGAAAGACAAGTTTCCAAAGATGTTTACATGTGGTATCTTTTAGCATCATATAACCTTGCCCTTTGGATTGCATCATAGGAAGTAAATAGTTTTTAAAATTCCAAATTTTTTATTATTTGTTTGTTTTGGTCGTGTTGTCATCAATCACCAAAAAGGGTGAGATTGTAAGGAAAATGGACTCTAGGCCCATTTACTTTGGATTTTGGTGTTTGATGACCAACACAACCAAATTGGACTAATGAATTTGCAAGTGATTGTTTTGTAGTTCAATAGGGTGCAAGACGTGACTTGGACGAAGGCGACATGATGATCCAATGATCAACACCTTAAGCAACACCCTAGAAGCACAAGAGAAGACCCAAGATATCAAGCAAAGTCCATGCATGAAGATGGGAACCAAGCCGGACGCAAGATCACGAAGAAACGAGCTCGGCAGAGGTGACCGGACGTGGCCCTAATAAGGACCGGACACGTCCGATCAGTTGCTCGGCAACACCAGGCATCGGTAGCTGTGACCGAACACTGAACAGTAGTGACAAGACGCTGAGCGAAGCAGTGACTGGATGCACCTGTGACACTATTCATCGTCATGGCAATGTTTTCAGCGTGACCAGACGCAGTGGCACTGGATGACCAAACGCACGAAGTGCAGCGTCCGATCATTTCCAGAGAGGTTCTAGAGCAGTGCCAGCGTGACCAGACGTGTCCAGTCAATGATGACCGCACTCAGCCTAGAGTTCGATCAGCGTGCGTGCTCAACGGTTGGGACAACCGGATGCGTCCGGTCAGGACGACAGCAGCATCCGGTCAGTAACAGAAAGCTGGGTTTCGTCCCCAACGGCTACTTTCTCAGTGGGGCTTATAAATAGACCCCCCAACTGGCCATTTGAGGAAAAGTGAAGCTGGGGAAACATACTAAGGGTATTAATAGACTACTTTAGTGATCTCCAGTTGCATAGTGCTTAGTGATTGATAAGGTTATTAGCGTTGGTGCTTTACGAAGTGCTTCAGTTGATTAGACCACCGCTTATGTGCTTGCTCTTGGTTTAGGCCTAGTGTTTAGTGAGGCTTGCATACCTCTTACCACTCGGTGCTTGCGCGAACCATTGTTGTACATCGGAGGGGCTTGTAATCTTACGAGATCACACCAACTGCGTTTGTGGTGTGGCCGCCACCGTGTACCGGAGGGAACAAGGCCCGTGGCGTTTTGGCCAAAAGCTTGAGAGTGAAGACGGCAAGGAGCGGTCCGGGAGAGGCTTACTAGAAGGCACACTGGAGACTCACTTGCGCGTGGGGAAGGCCCAGGGCTATCCATAGAGTTACCGGACCAAGAGCTTGGCCCTTGTGAGGGATTCCTTGCGAGGGGCTCCAACAAGGACTAGGGGAAAGCTGCGCGCTTCTCGATACCTCGATAAAAATATCAGAGTCGTCGATGGGAGTTTGCATATCTCTACCTTTCTCTTTAGCTTCCGCATTTATATTATTTGCATAACTCCTTTTGCGGTAGAGATAGCAATACACTAGCAAAACCATAGTTGCACATTTAGATAGTTTATCTTTTGCATAGGTTTCGCTAAGAATAGAAAAAGAGGCCATAGTTTAGAGTTAGAATTTTAAGTTGCCTAATTCACCCCCCTCTTAGGCGTCATGGTCCCTTTCACAAGGTACCCAAAAATTTAATCCGTAGATGGGTCAGCAATTGCAAAGATATCCAAATTCAAATGCCGATGAATTGTTGCTCAGAGTAACTGAAATGGTGAAGAATTAGTTCGGTTTAAAACCAAAAGGGCAGACCTTTTCATACAAACATCCATATCCAGAGTGGTATGATTTGGTTGCTCTTCCTTTGAACTACAGGCTTCCAGAATTTACTAAGTTCACTGATCAAGATAGTACAAGTACAATAGAACATGTCAGTTGGTATCTTACTCGGTTGGGTGAAGCATCCATTGAAGAAGCTCATCGAGTTCGTTTCTTCTCTTTGTCCCTACCAGGACCAGCTTTCACCTGGTTTTCATCATTACTAGTTAATTCTATTGCTAGTTGGACTGACCTAGAGAAGAAATTTCATACATATTTCTATACTACGATAGGAGAAAAGAAAATCACAGATTTGACAACTATAAGGCAAAGAACTAATGAATCGAGTGCGGAGTTTCTTCAGAGGTTCTGAGAGACAAGAAATTTGTGCTTTTCATTGAATCTGACTGATGATCAGCTAGCTGCTTTGGCTATTCAAGGAATGTTGCCAATATGGAGAAAAAACTGCTTGGGCAAGGGTTTGACAATTTAGGTCAGTTGGCTCAATGAGTAGTAGCACTTAATAGCCAATTCTAGAATATGCTCATAGATACCTGATTCTAGAAGATTGCCGCAATTGCTGAAACTTATAATCCATATTCAGTTAATGATGATGATGAGGAAGAGGAGATTGCTACGGCTGAATGGAATTAGGGTAAGAAGATAGTGACGGTTCTAAATCCTTGGGGAAAAGGAGTTGAAGAAAATTATGATTTTGATGTCACAAAATCAGACAAGCCCTTTGATTTCTTGCTTGAGAAAGGACAAATCAAATTGCCCGCCAATCATGTTATATTACCTCCTGACTAGTTGAAGAATAAGAAGTTCTACAAGTTTCATAACACTACTTTTCATTCTACTAATGAGTGCAGAATTTTTTGGCAACATATACATAGGGCTATTCAACAAGGGAAGCTTAAGTTTGATGCACCTCAGAAGATGAAAGTTGATGATAATCCTTTCCCAAGAGATCAGAATATGGTTGATGCTAAATTGCTCAAAGGAAAGACTAAAGTCCTAACATCAACTTGGGCAAAAGAAACTAGAACAGTTGATCCAGAGATGCATATATCAGTTGATGAATATAAAGAAATTAAAAGGCGCCGTGACCAACAGAAGAGCTGATATGAGCAGGGAGAGACGTCATGAAACAGGGCAATGTGGCCACATGTTACATCTCAAATTTTGTTGAATAAATGGCAACAGCAGAATAAAAAGGATTATCATCGTTGGTTAGAAGAGAAAGAATATAAGCGTCAACAAGAAGAGAAGATGTATAAAAGAGAACAAGCTGAATTACATTGGAATTGTCCTTTTTTAGACATTGTTGGAATGAAGGTTTAAAATTGTCTACTAGAAATAATTGCCCAGAATGTAGTGAACAATATTGAGAGTTTAGGCAATCTCAAGCCAACCGCCAGTCTATCCATGCTCGAGTTGGGTATCATCATGATAATATGGATCAGCGCTTAAAAATAGAAGTATCCATGATCGGCTTGGGAAGCGTGTTATTGATCAAAATTGGGCTAATTATGAAGAAGAAGGTGATGAGGAACTGTATGTTTGGCAGGAAGGGCAATGGTGTCTAGGAGCTTTAACAAGAAGTCAGAAAAGAAGGGTACAATGCCTAAGGAATAGAGAGCTAGAACAGGCTCAGAAATCTGGTAAACCTCAAGTATGGCGTGCTAAACAAACAGCCGATAAGGGTCAACCATCGGCTAATATTCAAATGGCTTTTCTTTTGCCATCAGAATTTAGAGCTCCAACAGATCAAGAAGTCTATTCAGATTTTGATGAATCAGAATATGAGATAGTTGCCAAATTGACAGTGATACAGCAAGCTATATTTGATAAGCCAGTCAAACATCGGCACTTGAAGGCTTTATATGTGAAAGGCTTTGTTGATGGGAAGCTGATGAGCAAAATGTTGGTGGATGGAGGTGCTTCTATTAATCTTATGCCTTATAATACCTTTTGCAAGCTTAGTAAGGGACCAGGAGATTTGATTGAGACTGACATGATGCTTAAGGATTTTAGGGGTAATGCATCCAAGACCAGGGGGCAATAAATGTTGAATTAACAATTGGAAGTAAGACTTTGCTCACTACATTCTTTGTCATTGATGAAAAGGGTTCATACAGTTTACTCCTTGGTCGTGATTGGATTCATGCAAATTGTTGTGTACCATCGACTATGCATCAATGCTTGATTCAGTGGCATGGAAATGATGTTGAGCTAGTTTATGCTGATGATTCTATGAATATAGCAACAGCTGACCCAATGTATTGGGAACTAGAAGATTTCGAGTATTTTTCTGGCAAGCGATGGGAAGGAGGCTTCATTAAAATCAATGATGAAAGCCAACAGCCGATCCAAGCAGTCGGCTCTGAGAGTTTGTTTTAATGGATAATCAAATAGATGGTACAGATGGTAAACTAGGATATGGCTTTACGTCAGCCGATGAATTAGAGGAGGTAGATATCGGTTCTGGAGATAGACCTAGGCCGATGAATGAAAGTGCTAAGTTGAATCCTGAGTATAAGCAAGAATTGATAGATTTATTAAAGAAATTTAAAGATTGTTTTGCTTGGGAATATTATGAAATGCCTGGTTTAGATCGGTCAATTATTGAACATCGGTTGCCAATCAAACCTGGATATCGGCCATTTAAACAAGCTCCAAGGAGATTTAATCCAAATGTTCTTGATGATATCAAAAAGGAGACTTAAAGATTAGTAGAAGCAAAATTTATCCAACCATGCCGTTATGCAGAGTGGATATCGAGTGTTGTTCCTGTGTATAAGAAAAATGGGAAGTTGAGAGTCCGTATTCATTTTAGAGATTTGAACAAGGCTACACCGATGAATGGTTATCCGATGCCAATAGCCGATATGTTGGTAGATGCAGCAACCAGGCACAAAGTTATTAGTTTTATGGACATCAATGCAGGGTATAATCAAATTTTTATCGCTGAGGAAGACATAGCAAAAACAGCTTTTAGGTGCCCAGGTGCAATCGGTTTATTTGAATGGGTTGTGATGACCTTTCATTTGGAGAATGCTGGTGCAACTTATCAGAGGGTGATGAATTATATTTTTCATAAGTTGATCGGCAGGATTGTTGAAATCTACATTGATGATGTGGTGGTGAAATCCAAAGGGTACAAAGAACATCTAGCTGATTTGCGGGAAACTTTATAGTGCAAAGTGTGCCTTCAGAGTATTAGCTAGACAATTTTTAGGTTTTATGGTCCACGAGAGAGGAATTGAAATTGGTCAAAAAAAAGTATGAAAGCAATTGATGAGGAAGTGCCCCTGACTGCTAAAACAGAGTTACAATCTTTGCTTGGTAAGATTAATTTTATTAGGAGGTTTATTTCAAATTTGTCAGAAAGGGTTCTGCCATTTTCTCCTTTGTTGAAGTTGAAAAAAGATCAAGAATTTAAATGGGGTGACATACAACAAAAGGCATTTGAAGAGATAAAAGAATATATAAAATATCCACCTGTGCTAGTCCCACCTCAGCAAAGTAAACCTTTTAAGTTGTACGTGTCAGCCGATAGCCAAACAATTGGATCGGCCTTAATGCAAGAGTTTGAAGGAAAAGAACGAGTTATTTTCTATTTAAGTAGAAAGCTTTTGGATCCAGAAATAAGATATTCTCCTATTGAAAAGTTATGCTTATGCTTATATTTCTCTTGCACTAAGTTGCGTCATTACTTGTTATCGGCTGAGTGTATAGTTGTGTCTAAGGCTGATGTGATCAAGCACATGTTAGCAATGCCAATATTAAATAGGAGAAAGGGAAAGTGGATTCTTGCATTATTGGAATTTGACTTGAGGTACGAATCGGCTAAAGCAGTCAAGGGGCAAGTAATAGCTGATTTTATTACTCGGCATCATAAACAAAGTATTGGCTATGCAGAACTGATACCTTGGACATTGTTCTTTGATGGGTCATCGTGCAAGCAAGGTGGTGGCATTGGTATTGTTATTGTTTCACCTCGGGGGGCAAGTTTTGAGTTTGCTTTTTCAACTAACCAATGACTACCAACAATCAAGCAGAATATGAAGCTTTTCTTAAGGGACTTCAACTTCTTCATGAAGTAAAGGCCGAGTCAATTGAAGTATTTGGAGATTCACAGTTAGTTATTAATCAGTTGATCAGCCTATATGAATGTAAAGATGATATTCTATGGGGATACTATGATGAATGCCAAAGGTTACTCAAGGAGTTTCCCCATCTTCCTCTTCAGCATATTCCAAGAGCACAGAATCGAGATGCTAATCGGTTAGCTTAGAGTGCGTCAGTTTATCGGGTGTTTCAAGAGATCTTAAGCTGTGAAACCTTGACTAATGATTAGAGAGTTAAAATAGCCGATTACCTTAAGAATCCATCACAGAAGGTTATGAGAAACTAAGGTATAAATCGACTAAGTATGTTTTGTTAGATGATCAGTTATATTACAAGACAATCGATGGGGTGTTGCTTAAATGTTTAAATCAAGAAGAAGCTAAAGTGTTGATGGGTGAAGTACATGAAGGGATATGTGGAGCTCATCAATCGACTTATAAGATGAAATGGATTATTTACAGGTCTGGATATTTCTGGCCAACAATACTAGAAGATTGTTTTGAATATTACAAGAGGTGTCAGGATTGTCAACGTTTTGGTAATATTCAGAAATAGCCTGCATCGGCTATGAATCCAATAATTAAACCATGGTCGTTTCATGGTTGGGGAATTGATTTAATTGGCCAGATTTTTCCACCTTCAGGTAAAGGACATAGGTTTATATTGGTAACAATAGATTACTTTACCAAGTGGGTTGAGGCAATTCCTTTGAAGACAGTAACCTCAAAGAATATGGGTGATTTTGTTGAGGAACATATTGTGTATCGTTTTGGAATTCCTCAAACTATTACTACTGATCAGGGGACAATGTTTACATCCGAAGAGTTCAGAGATTTTGCTGCCAGTATGGGAATTAAGTTATTAAATTCTTCTCCTTACCATGCTCAGGCTAATGGCCAGGCAGAGGCATCCAATTAAATTATGATTAAGTTGATTAAGAAAAAGATCAAAGAGCAGCCAAGGAAGTGGTATTTAACACTTAATGAGGCATTATGGGCATATAGGATGGCCTATCATGAATCGATTAAAGTGTCACCTTATGAACTTGTGTATGGTCATAATGTAGTCCTTCCTTGGGAGATTCAAACTGGATCAAGGCGTGTCACGTTGCAAAATGATTTATCAGCTAAAGTTTACAAGAATCTTATGATAGATGACTTAGAAGACTTAAGTTGCCACCGGCTGCGTGCTCTTGAAAAGATCGAAGCCAATAAGCTAAGGATTGCGAAGTATTACAATAAGAAGGTCAAGAGAAAACAATTTTTGAGGGAGACTTGGTCTAGAAGGTGAAATTGCCAATCGGGTCAAGAGATAGCAAATTCAGCAAATGGTCACCCAACTAGGAAGGACCTTATCGAATTAGTCGATGTGCGCCTGGCAATGCTTATATTTTGGAAACATTAGAAGGGAGAGAAGAATTTAACAGAGCGATCAATGGAAAATATTTGAAGACATATTATCCTAGCGTCTGGGCTAATGCTTGATAGCCGATTTGTTAGTCGTCGGCTGTAATAGCCGATACCGAAGGGTATCGCCTCTAGCGTAAAAATAGGATAGTTAAATCTAGAAGGAAAAGTCGATACGATATGTATCATCTATAGAGCAAAAAAAACATAGGGACAATCGTGATATTGTAGAGAATTCACAGAGACACATTCATAAGAAAATGGGGTTTTGTTGATTAGTTTGTCCCTAAGTACAAACTAATCAAAGACATTATTTATCACATCCTAGGCGAATATGATGTCCACGATGGCCTCCGCTGCATCGTCGAAGTCTTCGACTAACTCCTCGTACAGCTTAGGATTGTTGCCCATAGGGAAGCCGGTCTCCATGGTGCGGAGCTCATACCCGGTATGGACCTGTGCCGTGGCTAGGGCTACCGACGCGCCGTGGTGAATGCCGTGAAGGGCGATCTCCTAGACGCACACCGAGATGTCGTGGAGGCGGGCGTTGATGAAGGGGCCCCGGGCATTAACGGTCGTTGTAGCCACATTTGCTGCCAATTGGAGGTTCTCCAACTGGACTGCCAGGGCTGGCAATCACAGGAATGAATGGGTTGTCAGAACAAAAGTAGAGGGAGTGAGAACAGAGTTTTTCTTGAAGATCATCTTACTCGCCACCATGGCGTTGGATTTGGCCAACCGCGCTCGGGGGTGTTGGCCTCTTCCTGGCGGCGAGGAGGGCAGCTTGAGAGGCCTCGAGGTGGCTCTCAAGCTGACCATTCTCCCTAGTTGCCTTAGAATAATGGTCCTTGGCCGCCCTCCACTCCTAGAGGAAACACCAGGCATCGTTGCCATTGTAGGAGTCAGAGGAGTCCGACAATGAGTCTGGCGCAATAGCAGCAGACGTGGCAGCGCGGCGGTAGAAGGCTCATCAGCTCTGGGAAGAAGTGGCCGGAGGCTATCATTGAGGATGAACCTGCAAGTACATTAATAGATGATTCTTGCTATGGACGGAAGCATTCGATCTTACCTCATTCGATGGAGCCACTGGCCGACCGGAACCTCCTCCTCAGGGTGATCTTCCGCTATACGCTTGCCACAGTGATCCTCTCCTACCATGGGTGTTGGTCTAGATTGTGGAAGGAAAAGGGAACTGCTATAGGGTTTGTGAAGGCGGAGAAGCGCAGAGAACAGAAGCAGTTGCGAGATGTGTGTGTTTGAGGCTAGAGCCCTTGGCTGGTATTTATAGCCACGGAGATGGGATGATCGATATCTCGGAATATGCAAAGGCAAGCCCAATTAATGGAAGAGGAAGCACCATTTTGCCAGTATCGAGGGAAAACGAGACGATTGATGACCGAGAAGGAATTTGAAAAGGTTTTACCGTGAGAGCCGTTTTCAGATTTAATCGAGTCATATTAAATCGGAAATTGAAATCGGCTAATCTGAAATGGCTATTCTACTGAGCCTCAAGGAGACACACAATAGGCTGAATAATTGCTCTCCTTACAAACTGGTGTGTGGGCATGCAACCGTTCTTCCTTGGAAAAATTAGAGCTGAATTGCGGCATATTAGAAGTTGAAAGAGCTTAACAGCCGATCATTACAAGGTTTTGACTGTGATTGGCTTCGTGCTTTTGCAAAACATGAGGTCAGGGCAAAAAGGGAAGTCACTTCAAATAAAAAGATTATTTGCTAGCTTCTCCTATTATAAACTAAGAGCTAGAGAACACTTTGTTCACAATGTCTTTGGCCTAGGAAGCAAGGGCTATAGAGTTGACAGTGTTGAAGAAGTCTTTGACTAGGCGCTCATGGTCCTCAGGATGGTCAGTGGCTGGAAAATCATAGGGAAGAAGTCGAAGCTCGTGACCAGAGCCGATTTGCGAAATAGCCAATGCCATGGCAGCACCATGACGAACATCGTTAAGGGCAACTTCTCTAATGTGGTTTGGGACATCGTACAGGAGAACCACCGGCACGGTGCCCCTGGCATTGACAAATCATGCTACATACTCTACAGCTGATCGAAGGCTTTCTAACTGGGCCTATAGGTCTGAAAGGATTCAAAGAAGGGATAATCAAGATCTTGAAGACAAAACTAAAAGAATAGAGAATTGTGGTGGATATCTCACCCATGATTTTGGCCTCGGTCTCGGCTAGCCTCGCTTGAGTGGAGTTGGCCCTATGTTCCGAGATGGTGAGAGCGTCCTACAACATGTTTAGATGAAAGTCCATCCACCCAAGATCATGGGTTGCATTCTCCTGGTGACAAAGACGCTGGTGTGGTAGCACAGACTTGTCAAGAGCCTCTTCAGCAAACCTCTTGCCGTTCTCCATGTCTTCGAGCCTATTAGAAAGCAAATCGCACCAAAGACATGGAAGGTTTGGGACGAAGCAGGTTGTTTTTCGATCCACAATCATGGACCATATATATAGCCCGGGAGATGAGAAGATAGACTTCATCGGGGTTATGGAATTGAAGTCTGTTATGGAAATGGATCAGCACTTCAAAAATTCTAGGAACGGTTCAAGGAAGCAATGGATTCAGACTTATTGCTTCCCATAATTACAGATACCATGGGATTGATACAAAAGGTTTACATTAATCGATGTTCGACCCACTAGGACTTCATTGGATTGAAGGGAGTCCGGATCCCCACAAGGCCGAAGAGCATCATGGACCAAGTCATATCAACCCAATGATAGAAGTAGCATCAGGGGAGAAAGGAGACTGGTCTGCTAAGAGGATGCCCATATATCCCACCGATTTCTCGGCATGGGCATTTGGGAGAGCGAACAAGGGGAAGGTGTCCACACATTTGAACCCTTGCAAACACTAGAACAGCTCTGCACTGATGGTGAGAAGACTTTTAGGTGATATCACAAGAATTCTTCTAACCACAGCAGCTGATCCTCTTGTTCGACAAGGCGCTGAAATGAGCGACACAATCGCCCTATGCACAAGAATTCTTCTAATCACTCACGACCCTCATAGTAAGGGATTAGACCATGGAGGGTCTAGCAAAGCCAAGGGCACTCAAGGAGGCAAGCAAAAGAGAAACATAACTGAGTTGTTGGATTGTTCTCGCTAAAGTCGGATAGGCATTTATAGTCGGTCTAGAAGAGTGAATCCAAGCGCCCGTAAAGCAATAGTGCTCTTGTGAAGCTTTAGAGTGTGGGCTCATAAGTAGGCAAGGATGTTGGTGAAGGTGACATATAGTAGGCCCTAGATCAATGTTCTCTACCCGTAACTACGGACCCATGGGGGTACAGACGTGGTAATTTTAGAATAAAATTATTTTTATCCAAAAATTGGGGGGCATGTGTTTACACCAAAATTTAGAAAGAAGAACACGGGAACTCAAAGCTTCTAAGATTGTATGATGAAGGAATCGATCAGATGTGAATCGATATCGGCTGGTTGTGATGCAGTGTCGGAATCGGCTATTTTATAGATGACATCAGCAGACAACGGAGAAAATATGTCAGACTCTACAAAATGGAAAAGATTAGGGCCCAAGTTATCTTAAGTTAGGAATGTTTTCTTTTATTCCAAGAATTGTAATAAGTCGTATTCGAGTAGGATTTATGTTTAGGTTCTGGGTATAAATATTGGACCCCGGTTATTGTAAGAACAATCAATCAATCAATACAATTACTTTTCCGGCTTCATGCTAACCTTTAGGAGTAGGAGTACTGTAGATCTCGACGAGTTCTTCAACAAGCAGGGCTACATCGACCAATCGACATCTAGCTTCTCTATGAGTACTGTCACGACTTGTATCATACTTGTAAAGCTGCATCAGCCGATGGATCTTTTATGAGTATAATATAAGTTAGTTATCGATCTGTATCATTATTTGTAAGGATGCTTCAGCTGATTGAACTCTTGTGAATCATAATATAGATCAAAGTTATCAATCTTGTGTTAAACAACTTGTTGTTTAATACAATATCACCAGTTATCGAATCTGCTAAGATTAGTAAGATTTTCCTTGCTGTTTTTGGCTGATTTGCCAGTTATCGATCTTGTTATAATTAATATTCCATTAATTATAACAAATCACCTGATTGAGATAGAGATAGATCGGCATCATATCATCACAATTGGTCATCATCTAGTCTGGTCATGCTTTGAATCTTATGATTGATGACTTAATTCTATTAGATCGGTTGTTTTATCTCTGTTCCAATCGAATATAGTATGTATTCAAAGACATGTTTCAATCCTGAATAAACTCACTAGTTAATGAGATCAAATCTAATGACACTACCATAGCTGCATCGATCCGGTCGAACCTCACTGGTAAGACTTTGGGTTAGAGATTATCGATTAGTGGTTTTGTTCATGGTCAAGATATGTACTCTATTTGTTTGCTATGTCTGCATCGGCTATTTTAGCCCATTCGCCTATGCTTTCACACATATAGCATGTTTTCTATGAACTTGTCAATATATAGATGGTTTTATAGATTCTTAGGCTTTAGTTTGTTACTATTATCATAGGTGCATCAATTCGGTCGAACCTCACTGTTGATGGTAATAGATTAGATCCAGAGCGTTTGTCGATTCATTTGTACCCGACAGTCGATTTGTTCGCATGTTATATCCCTTCTCGTTAAACTTATCGGCTCAATGCTTTACACTGGTTATATCCATCTAGCTGATGATGTTTCTTTATATTACTTATACCTAGGTGTATTGTACTTGTTATTATAAATCAATCATGACCCACGAGCATCACAGTCCCTAAATAGTCGATTTCTTCTCGTATCGGCTATTTAGTCCATTCTCCTATTTGGCTGCTCTCGAAGCAGCATACTTGGAACTGTCTGGGCAACACCGGCATGTTCCATTCTACGGCCCCGTTCGCTTCGCTGAAAAAATAAGCCAAAACACTGTTCCGGCTGATTTGTTGTGCGAGAAAAACACTGTTCCGGCTGAAAAAACAAGCTGAAAAAGACGGATTATAAGAGAAGCGAATATGACCTAAACTACTGATAAAACTTTCTCTCCTTGTCAATTGCAGGTCAAATTGACTGACATGCTTTCGGAATTTTCGGGATCGACTGGTCCTGTGTTGAAGCCAAGCAGATCTTCGGGTTGACTCCACCCAGATCGTTCCGGCTTGCAGTGTGTCAGGCGCATCGCCATATTTTTACGCCGACAATTACATTATTTTGATATCCAACTAGCCCACTTGGTTAGTGCCATTTTCCATAGCAGAGTGATGTCATATACTCCTACATTGCTCAAGTTATTCTTCAAGCAAAGAGCAGCTTAGCACCTATGTTTTCCTAATGGCTAGATGCATATGTGTAATTTTGCAGATTTTCTTTGTAACTTCTTTGTTTCCTGAACCCCCTATGTAAGAACGGCCTCTGTTTTTTTTCAATAAAAGTACAGTATGGGGGCACCCCTCCTGTTTTCCTTCAAAAAAATATACTCCTACATTGCCCTGGGATCAACTGCCATGTGGGCCAACTTCTTTGGGACTAGACTGACATGTGGGACCAGCCTTTGGGAAAGAGGAGTTACAAAGGAATCAGGCAGGAGAGGAGAGAGCATCAAACAAAATATAATTCAAAAACGAGGAAGGAGCTAGTGCTCCTCCTGTCATCTGAGATCCTCTATATATTCATCTGTTTCTATTCATGTCGGTGATTTGATCTCGTTGCTCGCCATACATGGATGTGACAAGTGATTAACAAAATCCAAGGTAATTATCAGAAATTGTGTGCTGTACGCCTGAAACCTAGAGTGTCACATCGCCTATTTCTTCAGTGGTGACATTTGTTGCTGGTTTCAGTCTGCTGCCGAGACTGAGGACGCCACGAAGGATTTTGTGCTCCATTAATGATCTGAACAACATGTACATTGGTTTGTTCCAATGAAATTCTTTTAAGATTCTTTAGAACTAGATGAATTCCCCGTGCGCGTTGCCGCGGGAATTTAAGGGTAGTTTAGGTGACCATTTGATGAATGAACGCAATGTGACTTTTTTTAGTGGGAATTGCGTATGCACAAACCGTAACGGGTCTCAACTCTCAAGGACCACGAATATATATTAGGTATTTAATGGAGAAACTATACTAATGAGATATTGGTGATATATGAAATCCACGATTTAATTTGTAGATGATCGGTGACCAAATGCAGCCTAATGAGCATACCTATAATAAGCTATGAGCTTAGGTAGCGTATACAGGTGGCTTTAGTAGAAAAAAGAGAGATACAACATAGCAGTATATAACTATATATATTGCATATAGGTATGAGGTAAACTAATCCTTAATCCTATGAAATACCCAAGCGTAAAAAACAAAAGCATGTGATCAGATAAACAAATCCATGTGATTGAGTAAAAGCAGTACATATTACATAAATTTTGGAGCATATAGCGTGGCCTATGACACAGACCAAAGATTACAACATTAAGACTTGTTACACTGAGAGAACTGGAGTTTCGTGAAAATCTGTGAACAAACAAATAAGGATTAGAGAAAACAGTGTTGGGTAGAAAACTTGCCAGTATGTTATTTGACTCAATCGTTGCTCGAACAAAAAGGAGGGAAATAATACAACTATTATTGTTGGGACACGATGCTTGTGGAATGGACGTACGGAGGCATTGGGTAGCGCATGGCCTCATCAGGGACTCGGAGAATTGTCTGATTACCTTTCGTAAAGCAAATTGCAGCTGGTTCGCTTGTACTGCAGGTGGGGCCATTTAACAAAGAAGTTGAGTGGACTGGGGAAGCCGTAGGACCAAAGCAGGTATCTCCTTCAACTAAAAAAAAATAAAGCATGGACACTTTTTGATGCGATATTCTAATGTGGGCACATAGTCCTGCCTGCTGCATTCCCGCAGCCCTCGCTCCTATCCCCTTCCTATGCGACAAATTTGCGCACCCCTCGCCACCGCTTCATCGCTTCTCTGACCTGCGCCGCTGTAACAGAACCGACCAAATTATAAGAACGTAAGTACAAAAACAATCACCGAAGTGGTTAGATTTCTGTACTTAAGCTCCCATAATCCCGATAGTCCGGAAATCACGAAGGATTTCAAACAACTCCCGACATACAAACCAAGACCGTAGTGATTCAACACAACACATCATTCGTTACAACATTTCACAAGTGGCATTCGGATTACATCCATCAGAGTTCAAATAAAATATTACAAACCAAGTTCAAATTTGCGGAAGCAACATAGTTTAGTACATAACTTCATAGTTTCAAATACATTGCTAGATCTTAGTCATGTCCCACAAAAGCATCTTCAGGTGCGAGAACTAGGAGAGACCGCGCCCAACAGTCTAGTCTTCATCCCCAACCTGGAGAAGGCAATAGTTGCAGCAACCAAAGTAGAATTGGTCATCTGCAATAGGTGGGAGATAAACCCTGAGTACGAGAAGGTACTCAGCTAGACTTACCCGTCAAAACCAGAAATAAAAGACACCAAGGGTCATGCAAGGCTTATGAGGTGGGCTAGCTTAACATAGTTGCATAAAAGAGCTTATGAATATAGTGACCAATTTAAACTTAGCATCAAGTTTATCATCATTTACCTGTCCACTAGATTAACACCTGTACTATAGCACTCATTTATTAGGAGCAAACAATATTAACCATAGCAGGTATAATAAGGCTGTCATCATCCTATCATCATTTCTGAACCATTATGTTATTTAGTATATCTACTTTGGAGAAAAGCCCGTCAAGTTCTCACTAACCAGTGAGAGACGGCGACTCGAATCGAATTACAACCTAGCTGAGGGGGTATTCCTAACTCTCACCCTGGCATACTTTGCAAGGGTAGCCGTGGGTCACCTTTGGTACAACTCAGGAACCAAATTCGCGGATTCGATCAGCGCCAGCACTCTCAGGGATTACCCTTCTGCCAAGACGATCAAGACTTTTAAATCACCTGCCCTTGGACTCATGCCTACGGCTCCCTTCTGAGGCATACATTATACTTATCGACTCCTGGCCTAAGGTGAGCTACTCGGCTTCGTGGTCGGTCTTCGGACCTGGCCAACTAAGAGAGAGGCATGCATTCAACATGAAAAGGAAAGGCTCCAAGATTCGGTCCTTAAGCGACACAGACGGAGTCACTACAAACCGACAAGCCTCCGCCCGGTCTTCATTTCAAATTAAGACAGGTTCTTTTCCACGATAGCAAATATAGTCAACCGTGCCATATGTATATCCCTATATCTCACAGGTGACAGGAAATCACCTGACTTCTACCACGTTTAAGCAGGGCTAAGCACTACACGAGCCTGAGCTACATAGGATTCAGGGTATCAATATCTGGACAAGGATTGGATAACTAATGCAGCAAGTGTTTGCATCCAACACCTAAACTTAATGCAATAATATATATGTAACAATAATACTTTAACTGCATTTCAGAAATTAGGAGGCTTAATATGCTCCGGGGCTTGCCTTTCACAAAGTTGCACGGACGGTGATCCGGGCACTCAACGGTGACCTCGTCTCACACTTCTCCCGAGGGCTGCACCTCCTAAACCTCCGGTGTTGGCTGCTGCTGCTCCCCACTCGGTTCCTCGAATTCCAGCAGTGTCACTCCTTCCGGTACACCTATTGCATGCCGATGCACAAGATAAACATCATGGATGCATAAGGAATGACATGATGCTCATGATGAATGGATCACAGTAAGTGTTTAACGAAAACATCACTGGACACTCGTTTACCGATTAAGAACAGCTCTATTCAAATCACTTTAAAACATGTATCTAACTTAACTTAAAGAACAAGATCAACTTACCTAACTTGCATAACCTAAGATAAAGATGCTCATCTTCGGTTAAAGGCCTAACACCTAGGAACATTACCACAAGCTTAGGAATAGTAAAGGCATACTTAAATCAACAGTTAAGGTTTCATATGCAAACGAGCAGTTCCTTAATTCAATCACAACAAGAGTTCTACAAATTCAAATGCCTTGCAAGAGGACATTCTGGAAAGCTTATGAAATTCTCTACAATTCGTTTTTAAACATCAAAGCATGATTCTTACGTTAACCAAATCGAATTCAAGTAAACATAGAATCTGTCCAGAAATGGCAGGTTTACTAAATTAAATATTTAGTGATGATGCAAAAGCATACTTGGACCAAACCAAGTTTACCAACTTGTTGTGCATACCAGAGGAATATCAGAAAGTATAGTGCCAACTTCTAAATAAATTATTTAATGTCCTTTTCTAATTTATTTAGTTAATTAGGTGATTAAAGCAACATATAGTAAAACTATACAGAAAAATCTACAAAAATTACAGTAGCTACCTCATGCTTCACATAGACTACCATAAAAAGTTCATAGCAATTGGACAAGCAGAACTTGCTGTATCAAAAATAACAGATGGCAGGTCTATTTCTAGCATAATTAGGAAACCCTATTGAAAAGTGTCAAGCAACAGATTTCACATTTTTCCTAGTATCATTCTAGCATAAGAATAGCACTCACCAAATTTTACCTTTACTGAATCTATAGAAAAATTATGAAAATTCACACAAGATCCATCCATGCAAACAAGAGAATTACCTAACTCTTACCTACAGTGTCCAAAATGTATGAAAATTTAACTACAAGCTATTCATGATATGAGCAGTACACCATAAAAATTTCATGCCATTTGGAGCTACACAGAAAAAGATATAATTACCCCTATTTCCCACATGATTAAAAGAGATAATTAGCAACTCCATTTTTCATAACAGAACATGGCATAAATTATATTTTTAATATAAACTAGACATTACCAGGAACTCAACAAAATTGGAACCACATCATTTGGATCTACCAACCAAGAGATATACATTTTTGAATATGTACTCAAATCTGTGAAAAAGAATAAAACAAAATAAAATGGAAACCTAACCAACTACTGCTGGGCCGACCCAGAAAGATACGGCGGCCCGCGACACGTGCGTGTCAGCACTCAGCGTGGCCCAGAAACAGCGCGGCCCATGGCCGGCTCCCGCCTGCGCGCGGCTGCTAACGAGCGGGCCCCGCAAGTCAGAGAGACAGACCAGGGAGGGAAGAAGAGCGACGGTGTAGCTCGTTGCTGGTGGCAGCTCCGGCAAGGCCATCAGTACTAGCGTGTTCACCTCACCCATGCGCACCTAGGGGTACCATCAATTGTAGCTATTCCAGCGGCTAGAGGAAATGGCGACGGCCATGGCTGGCGCACGGCCGCGGGTTGGCCAGCTCCGGCGAGGTCTGGCCCCGTAGGCTGTGGCTAAGCTCGGTACGAGCTTCAGGAGGTCACTACCATGCTACCCAAGCAAATAAAAGGGGAGGGGAAAGCCTCGGTGGTAGTTGGCCGCGTGGAGCGCCAACTCCGGCGAGGTCCCGTCATGGCGGCGGTGGTGGAAACAGGCAAATGCGCCCTTACCAAGACCCAATCGGCACGACTTAAGAGGTGGAGGAGGTAGAGGAGAACACGGCGGAGCTGTGGTGAAGACAGTAGTTCACGTTTTTGCGGCGGCGAGCAAGCACGAGCTCGTCAGGAGTTGCTGCGGCGGTTGCTATGCGGAGCTACGGGCGAGTGGAGGAAGCCGAGGAAATGGAAATGAGACTGGCGAGCTGGTTGACAGGCGCGTGGGGGGTGCTCATGTTGTGGCCTGCCGTGCCAGGGCAGTCCAGCGGCGCGTGGCAGCAGCGATCAGACGACCGGCGAGCGCAGGCGTACACGCGGCCGTCGAACCCTGAACCTGTCGAACACTGTAGCTTGTCTGAACTCGATTCAGTTTTCAAATGAACCGACTGACAGGCGAAGTTGACAGCGTTGGATCTCTTAGACCGTGACGAATTAGGTGTAAGTAATGTATATAAAAGTTGTAGAGCTATGGTAGGGCTACAATTTTGATTTAGAAATCAACAACTAATTCTCCCTGGATCATGAGTTGTATCAAGCCAAAGTTGGCTCGATCCAACTAGAATGGTATTTATGACTTAGAAAATTTTCTAAGTATGAAATCAGCAAGGAAACTTGACTTGTGGGCCCTGTTTGAGTATGTTCTAGCCATTTTCATGAGATGGTCGTATTGAGACTTTTGTTCCTTGATAAATTGGCTACAACTTTGGTAAAGGGTGCACATCCACACAAGGTCTCTAGGTTGGACTTTTGAACCAGTCAAATAGTGGCACTCTATAAGTCATCCTAAGTCAAACCTCCACCTAGAGGGCAATTTAGTCATTTTGGTCCACATGAACAATGTCCCATCAATTACCCTAAGTGTAGTTAAGGTGTATTAGACCATAATCAACCACTCTACACAAGTGCTACACCAACTTCTAAGTATCACATGTGATGAAACAACAAAACACTCGATTTACCCTAATGTTGCAATTCCATGTTTCACATGTTTCACATGTTTCATGACTTTGTTGTAATTTTACACTTGTCAAATTACACTACCAAGTTGGCATGTTTCAAGGTATGAGAAACTCATGTTGCATTCACATGTTGCACCACTACCATTCACAAACAATCAAGTATGAAACAAACATAATTGAGAATGTTGCATATGCATGTTTCAGTAACAATGGCATGATGAGATAGATGATGCACATATTTATGAAATGAGATGCAATTTTGTAGGAGCCAAACACCTAGGGTGTTACAGCCCTCCACCCTTAGAAAAATCTTGTCCTGAGATTTGGAAAGTGTACCATTCAGTATAGAAAGTCGGAAAATTTTCCTTTAGATAATCTTCCTGCTCCCATGTTGCATCCCGATCACTATGATTACTCCAAACTACCTTATATAACTTAACTACTCACCTACGAGTCACCCTTTCTTGAGTATCCAGAACCCACATGGGCTTCTCCTCATAAGAAAGATCAGATTTCAAGTTGATTCTCCTCGTTGCTACTCTTTCCTCGAGAATACAGGAGACACTTCTTCAGCTGAGACACATGGAATACCGGGAATATAGCTCCCATTTCACATGGTAGATCAAGTTTATAGGCTACTCTTCCACTTTTCTCGATAATTTGGTAAGGTCCAACATATCAAGGCTCAAGCTTTCTTTTAATTCCAAAACAGTTTTACTCCTTTCATAGGGGATACCTTTAGATAAACATGGTCACCTACTTCATACTCAATAGGTTTTCTTCTCTTATCAGCATAGCTCTTTTGTCTAGCCTAAGCGGCAGTCATATTCTTCTGTATAGTTCAGGACTTGCTCTTCGGCTTCTTTTACAAAATCAATACCATAGAATCTTCTTTCTACCGGGTTCCACCCAGTTTAAAGGAGTCCTACACTTACGGCCATATAGAGCTTCAAAAGGAGACATCTTGATACTCTCTTGATAACTATTGTTATAAGAGAATTCAGCGAGAGGCAACCATTCCTCCCAAGAGCCTTTGCAAGAGATAAGACAAGCTCTAAGCATGTCTTCAAGAATTTGATTAACACGCTCAGTCTATCCTGATGTTTGCGGATGATAGGTAGAACTACGGATTAGATGAGTGCCAAGATTCTGATGTAAGCATTCCCAAAAGCGAGCCATGAATTGCGGTTCTCTATCTGAAACAATGGATTTGGGTACACCATGGAGATGTACCACTTGTTGAAAATAAATATCAGCATAATTGTGAGGGTGATAGGTAGACTTGACCAGAATAAAGTGAGCGGATTTGGTTAGACGATCTACGATAACCCAGATGGAATCACAACCCTTTTTGGTAATGGGTAACCCAACAATGAAATCCATCACAATTTCTTCCCACTTCCAGCCAGGAATAGAGAGTGGTTGCAATAACCCGGGCTTCATGTGAATAGCCTTGACTCTGCAACAGTTATCACACCTTGCCACATAGGCTACAATTTCTTTCTTCATCTTGGTCCACCAATAATACAGCTTGAGATCTCGATACATTTTACTGCTACCAGGATGGATGGACAATCTAGAACAATGGGCTTCAGCCATAATTTGATTTCTAAGTTCTTTGTCTTTGGGTACTATAAGCCTATCATCAAACCAGAGAATTCCTTTGTCATTGACCCTAAAGTTCTTAGCCTCCTACTCTTTCATCTTCCACTTGATGTGAAACACACCCACATCAGTCTTCTAGAGTTTGATAATTCGACTTCTAAGAGAGCAATCCACAGTGATATTGTGGAGTACTATAGGATGAAGGAGGTGTGCCAGATGAAAGTCTTCACTAACTAAGGAATTGCAATGGGCCTTTCTGCTTAAGGCATCAGCAACCACATTTGCCTTGCCAGGATGGTAGTGCACTTGAAGGTTGTAATCTTTGATTAATTGTAACCATCATCGTTGACGCATGTTCAACTCGGGTTGAGTAAAGATGTACTTGAGACTTTTATGGTCAGTATAGATGTTGCACACATTACCTAGCAAGTAATGTCTCCAAATCTTCAAGGCATGAACAACCACGGCTAGCTCTAAGTCATGGGTAGGATAATTGATTTCATGCTTTCAAAGCTGGCGCGAAGCATAAGCAATGACTCAACCCTCCTACATAAGAACACACCCCAAACCGGTGCCACATGCATCACAATAGACATCAAAAGGCTTCTCAATGTTAGGTTGTGCCAATATAGGAGCAGAAGTTAGTAAGGTCTGCAAAGTGTGGAAAGCCTCTTCACACTTCGGGGTCCACACAAACTTCTCATCCTTTTGAAGTAGTCGAGTCATAGGCTTGGCGATTTTTGAGAAATCCGAGATAAATCGACGATAATAGCCAGCCAAACCCAGGAAACTTCGGACTTTTGTGACTGTAGTAGGTGCCTTCCTCTCTAGGACTTCTTGCACCTTAGTAGGGTCAACCAAAATCCCATCTCTAGATAACACATGACCTAGAAAAGGTACCTTGTTCAACCAGAATTCGCACTTGCTGAACTTAGCATAAAGCTGGTTGTCACATAATCAAGTTAAAACAATGCTCAGATGTTCAGCTTGCTCTTCTTCATTCTGAGAATATACAAGGATATCATCAATGAACACGACGACAAACTTGTCCAATTCCGGCATGAATACCGAATTCATCAGGTACATAAAGTGTGCCAGAGCATTTGTCAACCCAAAGGATATGACAAGATATTCTAATAAGCCATAACGAGTAGAGAAAGTTGTCTTAGGTATATCTTCAGGACGAACTTTGATCTAATGGTAGCCAAACCTCAAATCGATCTTGGAGAATACCTTAGCTTTGAAGAGTTGATCAAATAGAATATCGATGCGAGGAAGAGGGTATTTATTCTTGATAGTAACAGCATTAAGGGGCGATAATCCACGCACATGCGCAGAGACTCGTCCTTCTTCTTCACAAAGATAGCCGGACAACCCCAAGGAGAAGAACTAGGTCGAATCAAACCTTTCTTTAATAGCTCATTCAACTGAATCTTTAGCTTAGCCAACTCATTCGACGTCATTCTATAGGGCCTTCGAGAAATAGGAGCCGTACCCAGAACGAGTTCTATCTTGAATTCTACTTCACGGTCCGGAGGTAATCTAGGCAAGTCATCAGGGAAGACATCTGGAAACTCATAGACAACCGATATATCCTCAATGGCTTTGGCTAGGGTAGCATTGGCTGTATTGTGGATAGCGATATCACGAGGCAACTGTACTAGAAAAGTCTTCTTATCCACAGGATCTCTCAACATTACCACACGGGTTGATGTATCGATCAACACTCCATTCTCGCTCATCCACTTCATCCCTAGGATTACATCGATTCCTACCTCTGGTAGAACTACAAGATCCATAAGGAACTCTCGATCCCCAATCTCAATCTTTACATCTTTAACTACTTGGTTAGTCATGATATTATTCCCAGCAGCACTAATACAATAACCACCCTTGACAATTGTAATCACATTCATCTTATGCTTAGATGCAAAAGTAGAACTCACAAAGGAATGTGAAGCACCAGAATCAAAGAGCACAACTGCAGGGTGATCATTAACAAGAAACTTACTAGCGGTGACCACTTCACCAGTAGGAATTTCCTCCACAGTAGTGTAGTGAACACACTCTTGATGGACATTTCCCTGAGCATTCTGCTTGGGAGGATAGGGACAAGTACTAGCCTAGTGAACAGGCTTGTTACAATTCTAGCACGGCCTGTTAGCTAGTGGGACATTGGAGCTGCCCTGCCTAGAGGTATTCTTTGGCAAGGAAACTATGTACCCTTTGCGGAAACTAGTTTTAGCTTGATTCTTCTTCTGAGGTGGGCGGTACCGGACATTAGCATTGGGTGGACGATATTGGGTTTTGGATACCACTGATGCCTTAGACTGAGAAGCACCTACCTCAAAGTTTCTTTTACGGGTCTTGGAAGCAGCATATACCTTATCATTATTCTCCTGAGTCAGGGTGTCACTGATAAACTCATTGAAGGTGACACACTTACAGTTGCCCATAGACTTCATCAATTTAGGGGAAAGTCCCCTTTTGAAACTAGCTATCTTTTTTGCATCAGTATCAACGAACTCAGGAGCATACCTCGCTAGGTTGTTAAATACCAAGAGGTATTCATTAAGACTCTTGTTGCCTTGAGTTAGCTTCATGAACTCGGTATGCTTAATTGCCATGAGACCAGGAGGGATAAAATGTGCCCTGAAAGCTGCCTGGAACTGGTCCCAAACCACCTCAACGTTTGCAGGGAACATGGTCCTGTGATGGATCCACCAGATGCCTGCAGGGCCTTGGAGCTGGTGTCCTGCATACGAGGCCTTCATACCTTCTATCAATTGGAGCAATCCAAACCTTTGCTCTATCGTACTCAACCATTCATCAGCTTGTAATGGTTCTTCTGCCTCTCTAAAGATAGGAGGCTTTGTGTGCATGAAGTCCTTAAAGCTGCTATACTGGTTCGGCTCGGGTCCCTAGCGGACATGTCGATCATCGTGGTTAGCCAGTTGGCGCATAGCCTCAGCTAGCATGCGCTAACTTTCGACGACTGTCTGCATTAACTCAGCTGGTGTGGGCGGTGGTGGAGGAGGTGGTTGTTCCTCATCTCCAAGGCTACGACTACGACGAAGATTATAAGCCATCTGCAAAATGTATAGCCAATGAGCACTGACGATGTGGAAAATTTTGTAGATGAATTGTATAATTATGCCCAACTGAGTCCATTGGAGAGAATGAATTTATACAATCAATAGAGGCACAATCATTCATCACAATCATACAACTCATCAAGCGCATCAATTGACACATTAATGCAATGAACTTAACCAACAACGAGATCTATAGACCGCATAGATGGAATTTATCGAAGGCTCACATACGTGGAGCATAACACGTTTGATAGGTTACATCCAAGCCATAGAGGTTCCAAACTTACATCCAAGATAACATAGGGTTCGATATTACATCCCAATGATTAACTTATTACAAAGCTACTCGTTCATGCATGAGGATCAACAAAAGACTAGCTCTAGCGCATTAGTTAAGTAGTAAGCTAAACTACGCATCGCCCTCGGAGTCAGTGTCGAAGATCTCTCCTCCATCTTCATCACTAGCAGGTTCTAGCTCCTCATCTTCCTCCTCTTCAGGTGGAACGTCCTTAGGTCCATTAACCTCAATGTCATCATCATCTTCAGCCATGATGACACCAGAGCCCATCTCATCCTCATCATTAGAGGGCAGGAGAGGGTGAAGCTGATTGTGTAACAGGTGAACCTCCTCATGGAGATGGTCATTGTACTCTTCTACAGCTGCCAACTGCTGCTCTAGCTCAACCTGTCGCGCTCTCAACGCATTCTCTTTGTTCCAGGCTTCATTCCGCTGGTTCAGCACATGAATCAGCATACATTCATAGTTGTGGTGAGCAACTATCAACCTCTGAACCTCCAGGGTCTCTTGATCCCATTCCTGCATTACTTGCTCCAAACGCTGCTGAGCCGCACTCCTCTCAGCAGTCACCTGGGCTAGCTCTGCCCTCAGCCTTTCCTCCTCAGTAGGCTTCAAACAGGGCTCACGAGGAGCTAACTAGTGACGAGGCGCCCTGCCTCTAGTGGACTTGCGAGCGGTGCATTTCGTATGCGCCATCTGTAGCAAAAAGTTGCAACGTAAGGGGAGAATCATTTAAGGGATACGGAATTTAATTAGTCGAGACCATCAAAAAAATTTTAAAGGAGGGAGTAATGCAAGAAATGCCATGTATGCTTGAACATGATGCATGCACGATCCGTACATCCTCACAAACCTAGAAAAATTTAAAGGCTAGCGAAATATACGGTGGCATACATACGTTCTCTCGTATACGGTAGCTAGTCGATCTACAACGATACGTTGTTAGTGTACCTGCAACAAAATTTCATTTCAGCCCAATAATTTCCCAAAAAGGCATGTAAAGTAAGCAGTAAACTAAATACTTTCATACATACATCGCCCGATGTATATACTCTAGTATCACAGCTACCCGACAGAGATACCCACACTTAAGTACTCTCATAGATACATGATCGAACATGTAAGTATGCGAGCAACCACAACTACTCTCCCCTAGACCGACGATTGGACGGTCATGCTCTCACAACTCCCACTTACCCGAGCATAGAGGTATTTTGATCCATACATTACCACCCAAGAGGATGGCATCCATACAATAGCACGCCGTATGGACAACGAAATAGAAACAAGTAGGAACCCCCAAGTTAGTACTTTAAAAAGCCACCTAAGAGTCCTTATTTGGGCATAAAGGATATGACCACTGGCAACACTTAGTATTTAATTTAGAATTTTCACAAATACTTTTGTTTTAAATACACAAATGACATGTTTAGTGTCGAATCTTGCTCTGATGCCAGCTGTAACAGAACCAACCAAATTATAAGAACGTAAACAATCACCGAAGTGCTTAGATTCCTGTACTTAAGCTCCCATAATCCTGGTAGTCCAAAAATCACGAAGGATTTCAAACAACTCCCTACATACAAACCAAGACCATAGTGATTCAACACAACACATCATTCGTTACAACATTTTACAAGTGGCATTCGGATTACATCCATCAGAGTTCAAATAAAATATTACAAACCAAGTTCAAATTTGCGGAAGCAACATAGTTTAGTACATAACTTCATAGTTTCAAATACATTGCCAGATCTTAGTCATGTCCCACAAAAGCATCTTTAGGTACGAGAACTAGGAGAGACCACGCCCAATGGTCTAGTCTTCATCCCCAGTCGAGAGAAGGCAATACTTGCAGCAACCAAAGTAGAACTGGTCATCTGCAACAGGTGGGAGATAAACCCTGAGTATGAGAAGGTACTCAGCTAGAATTACCCGTCAAAACCAGAAATAAAAGACACCAAGGGTCATGCAAGGCTTATGAGGTGGGCTAGCTTGACATAGTTGCATAAAAGAGCTTATGAATATAGTGACCAATTTAAACTTAGCATCAAGTTTATCATCATTTACCTGTCCACTAGATTAGCACCTGTACTATAGCACTCACTTATTAGGAGCAAACAATATTGACCATAGCAGGTATAATAAGGCTGTCATCATCCTATCATCATTTCTGAACCATTATGTTATTTAGTATATCTACTTTGGAGATAAGCCCGTCAAGTTCTCACTAACCGGTGAGAGACGACGACTCAAATTGAATTACAACTCAGCTGAGGGGGTATTCCTAACTCTCACCCTGGCATACTTTGCAAGGGTAGCCGTGGGTCACCTTTGGTACAACTCAGGAACCAAATTCATGGGTTCGATCAGCGCCAGCACTCTCAGGGATTACCCTTCTACCAGGACGATCAGGACTTTTAAATCACCTACCCTTGGACTCATGCCTATAGCTCCCTTCCGAGGCATACTTTATACTTATCAACTCCTAGCCTGAGGTGAGCTACTCGGCTTCATGGTCAGTCTCCGGACCTGGCCAACTAAGAGAGAGGCATGCGTTCAACATGAACAGGAAAGGCTCCAAGATTTGGTCCTTAAGCGACACAGACGGAGTCACTACAAACCGGCAAGCCTCCGCCCGGTCTTCATTTTAAATTAAGACAGGTTCTTTTCCATGATAGCAAATATAGCCAACCGTGCCATATGTATATCCCTATATCTCGCAGGTGATAAGAAATCACCTGACTTCTACCACGTTTAAGCAGGGCTAAGCACTACATGAGCCTGAGCTACATAGGATTCAGGGTATCAATATCTGGACAAGGATAGGATAACCAATGCAGCAAGTGTTTGCATCCAACACCTAAACTTAATGCAACAATATATATATGTAACAATAATACTTTAACTACATTTCAGAAATTAGGAGGCTTAATATGCTCCGGGGCTTGCCTTTCACAAAGTTGCACGGACCTATTGCATTTCACCTGAACCTCCGGTGTTGGCTGCTGCTGCTCCCCGCTCGGTTCCTCGAATTCCAACAGTGTCACTCCTTCCAGTACACCTATTGCATGTCGATGCACAAGATAAACATCATGGATGCATAAGGAATGACATGATGCTCATGATGAATGGATCACAGTAAGTGTTTAACGAAAACATCACTGGACACTCGTTTACCGATTAAGAACAGCTCTATTCAAATCACTTTAAAACATGTATCTAACTTAACTTAAAGAACAAGATCAACTTACCTAACTTGCATAACCTAAGATAAAGATGCTCATCTTCGGTTAAAGGCCTAACACCTAGGAACATTACCACAAGCTTAGGAATAGTAAAGGCATACTTAAATCAACAGTTAAGGTTTCATATGCAAACGAGCAGTTCCTTAATTCAATCACAACAAGAGTTCTACAAATTCAAATGCCTTGCAAGAGGACATTCTGGAAAGCTTATGAAATTCTCTACAATTAATTTTTAAACATCAAAGTATGATTCTTACGTTAACCAAATCGAATTCAAGTAAATATAGAATCTATCTAGAAATGACAGGTTTACTAAATTAAATATTTAGTGATGATGCAAAAGCATACTTGGACCAAACCAAGTTTACCAACTTGTTGTGCATACTAGAGGAACATCAGAAAGTATAGTGCCAACTTCTAAATAAATTATTTAATGTCATTTTCTAATTTATTTAATTAATTAGGTGATTAAAGCAACATATAGTAAAACTGTATAGAAAAATCTACAAAAATTACAGTAGCTACCTCATGCTTCACATAGACTACCATAAAAAGTTCAAAGCAATTGGACAAGCAAAACTTGCTGTATCAAAAATAACAGATGGTAGGTCTATTTCTAGCATAATTAGGAAACCCTATTGAAAAGTGTCAAGCAACAGATTTCACATTTTTCCTAGTATCATTCTAGCATAAGAATAGCACTCACCAAATTTTACCTTTACTAGATCTATAGAACAATTATGAAAATTCACACAAGATCCATCCATGCAAACAAGAGAATTACCTAACTCTTACCTATAGTGTCCAAAATGTATGAAAATTTAACTACAAGCTATTCATGATATGAGCAGTACACCATAAAAATTTCATGCCATTTGGAGCTACACAGAAAAATATATAATTACCCCTATTTCCCACATGATTAAAAGAGATAATTAGCAACTCCATTTTTCATAACAGAACATGGCACAAATTATATTTTTAATATAAACTAGACATTACCAGGAACTCAACAAAATTAGAACCATATCATTTGGATCTACCAACCAAGAGATATACATTTTTGAATATGTACTCAAATCTGTGAAAAAGAATAAAACAAAATAAAATGGAAACCTAACCAACTACTGCTAGGCCGGCCCGGAAAGACACGACGGCCCACGACGCGCGAGTGTCAGCACTCAGCGCGGCCCAGAAACGGCGCGGCCCACGACCGGCTCCCGCCTGCGCGCGGCTGTTGACGAGCGGGCCCCGCAAGTCAGGGAGATAGACAAGGTAGGGAAGAAGAGCGATGACGTAGCTCATCGCCGGTGGCAGCTCCAGCGAGGCCATCAGTACTAGCGTGTTCACCTCACCCATGCGCACCTAGGGGTACCATCAATTGCAGCTATTCCAGCGGCTAGAGGAAATGGCGACGGCCATGGCGGCGCACGGCCGCGAGTTGGCTAGCTCCGGCGAGGTCCGGCCCCGTAGGGTGCGGCTAAGCTCGGTACGAGCTTCAGGAGGTCACTACCATGCTACCCAAGCAAAGAAAAGGGGAGGGAAAAGCCTCGGTGGTAGTTGGCCGCGTGGAGCGCCAACTCCGGTGAGGTCCCGTCATGGCGGCGGTGGTGGAAACGGCAAATGCGCCCTTACCAAGACCCAATCGGCACGGCTGAGAGGTGGAGGAGGTAGAGGAGAACACAGTGGAGCTGTGGTGAAGACGTAGTTCGTGTTTTTGTGGCAGCGAGCAAGCACGAGCTCGTCGGAGTTGCTGCAGTGGTTGCTGCGGAGCTACGGGCGAGCGGAGGAAGCCGAGGAAATGGAAATGGGACTGGCGAGCTGGTTGACAGGCGTGTGGGGGGGGGTGCTCATGTCATGGCCAGCCGTGCTAGGGCGTCCGCGGCGTGTGGCAGCGCGATTAGACGACCAATGATGCGTGGCGTACACGCGACCGTCGAACCCTGAACCTGTCGAACACTGTAGCTTGTCTGAACTCGATTCAATTTTCAAATGAATCGACTGACACGCGAAGTTGACAACGTTGGATCTCTTAGACCGTGACGAATTAGTGGAAGTAATGTATATAAAAGTTGTAGAGCTATGGTAGGGCTACAACTTTGATTTAGAAATCAACACCTAATTCTCCCTGGATCATGAGTTGTATCAAGCCAAAGTTGGCTCAATCCAACTGGAATGGTATTTATGACTTAGAAAATTTTCTAAGTATGAAATCAGCAAGGAAACTTGACTTGTGGGCCCTGTTTGAGTATGTTCTAGCCATTTTCATGAGATGATCATATTGAGACTTTTGTTCCTTGATAAATTGGCTACAACTTTGGTAAAGGGTGCACATCCATGCAAGGTCTCTAGGTTGGACTTTTGAATCAGTCGAACAGTGGCACTCTATAGGTCACCCTAAGTCAAACCTCCACCTAGAGGGCAATTTAGTCATTTTGGTCCACATGAATAATGTCCCATCAATTACCCTAAGTGTAGTTAAGGTGTATTAGACCATAATCAACCACTCTACACAAGTGCTACACCAACTTCTAAGTATCACATGTGATGAAACAACAAAACACTCGATTTACCCTAATGTTGCAATTCCATGTTTCACATGTTTCATGACTTTGTTGCAATTTTACACTTGTCAAATTACACTACCAAGTTGCCATGTTTCAAGGTATGAGAAACTCATGTTGCATTCATATGTTGCACCACTACCATTCACAAACAATCAAGTATGAAACAAACATAATTGAGAATGTTGCATATGCATGTTTCAGTAACAATGGCATGATGCGATAGATGATGCACATATTTATGAAATGAGATGCAATTTTGTAGGAGCCAAACACCTAGGCTGTTACAGCCGCCGCCTACACGTCGACAGACGCGGTGTCGCCTCCACACTGTCGTTGCTTCGGACCGCCGGGTTCCTGCACGTTCCCCAGCCAGAGGCACTCGGTCACCTCGCCACGGCAGCGGCGCATGGCACAGTGAGGGTAGGGCGGAGCGGCGTGGCTCTTCCTCACGAATCTGACTGACGGGCGCGGACGGCACGGGCAGCACGGCGGCATGGTCGTGGCTCCTCTACCGGCGGCGCTCGGCCCTCTTCCCCGGCCAGCGGCACTCATCACCTCGCCACAGTAGTGGCGCTCAGGCCCATCCACCGGCAGCACGCACCGTTGCTAACCTTCTCTCCAGTTCGGATCTCAACCAGGTGAGTCCCCTTCTTATAGGAACTGGGATCCCTTCACCCTTCTCCTGCTTACCAAGAAAAGAGCGGCCAGCGCAGATCTGCTTCGTCATCGATCCGTTGGACGGCTTCGCCCCGCCCCTACTCCGACCCCACCGAGCACCCGTAGTAGATCTGCGAGGAGCCGCGGACCACGCCGTCCTCTTCGACGTGCTCAATCGTAGCCGAGGGCGACGCCACCACCGGTATTTCCCGACGTCCGCCTGCTCCTCTTCATCGACGAGCGTGCCACGCCGAAGCGCACACCAACCTCGCCAAACCTGGTCGTCGCCACGACCAGGAGGATCCCCAGGCTTCACAGTCCCCGAGTCTAGTGCTGCTGCTGGAGCTGGCGCCGACAGGTCCAGCGACCCCGGTCTGCAGCCAACCGCGGACAAGATCCACGACAGGTGCCGCCGCCTCGCCCATCTCCGATCCACGCCGCCGTCGCCCATCCTCGACCCTTGATTTGCGCCTTGCTCATGCACCTTTCTGTGCTCTCCATGAAGCAGCAGCTATCGGATAACATATGAGGAAATTCAATCAGAAAATTAAGGAAACAACATCGGATAACATACAAGGTACACTTATTTACATGACATCCAGAGTTTTTTTTAGTTTTTCAGTTTTTGTTTAGTTGCGATTCCTGCAATAAACATTGTATTGATGAGCTAATTGCATTGTTTCAAACTCAGACTAAGGATCAGGATTGCCAAGTATAGCTTTATCGCCAGAGTCATCTTCATCCTCGCTAAGCTCTTCGTCGTTGGGCTTGTCTTCAGGAGTGATGCCAGCGTCAGATGGTGTCCGCTTTGATGTTCCTATGGTCAATCCTCATCGGTGATCATATCCAGGGAGGCGCAACTCATCCCTGAAGGCGGGGGTGATCATATCCAGGGAGGCGCAACTCATCCCTGAAGGCGAGGTATGTACTTTTATCTTCAGTTAGTCACATTGAAGAAGGGCGGGCCTGGTGCAAGCGGTAGAGTCTTATCGCCTGTGACCGGAAGGTCCCAGATTCGAGTCACAGTCTTTTCGCATTGCACAGGTGAGGGTAAGACTTGCCACTAACACCCTTCCCTAGACCCCGCACAGAGTGGGAGCTCTCTGCACTGGGTACGCCCTTTAGTTAGTCACATTGAACCATTCATATTCTTTTCTGAGTCCGAACTAACAGGCCTATTTATTTATGCTTGTAGAGAGTTCATGCTAGCTGTGTTTGGCTGGCCGCTGGCAGGGAAGTTGGAAGATACTCCCAGGAAATCAAAGCATATTATAATTGTCTTCCACAGAATTGAACGTAGGAGAGAAAACTTATTAATTGAATTCTTAGATGTTTTTTTAAAGGTATATTTTGTTCAACTCAACGTAATTTCGGTTTCTTTCCTTGGAAAATGTCAGCACACTTTTGCCTTGATATTTATATCAGGAAGAATTTAGAATCAACGCTACTCGTCGTAAACCTGTTCTACTAGAATTCTAGACATATTTTTTTAGTCTTTTTAGGGACAATAGCATCTGCATTATATTATATTTTCAGCAAATTCTTTTGTTTTATCTTCGTAAGGACATGATTTGCTTAAAGGAGCAATCTAATCTAGAAAAAACGTAGTATGTTGGATTATTTGTTAGTTTTCTAAAATACATGTACTTGACCTTAACCATCCAAATCACATTGGGGACTCACAGTAAACTCAAAACATTTTTGTTGGTCCATTTGGTAGTCAATACATATTTTCTAAGTTTAATGTCATCTCTTAATCTTGATTACAGCGAGGCACGAAGTAGCAACTGGATGCTAATGGTCTACAATCCAGATTGATGATACGGACCGAAGCCTTGCATCTCCGCAGCAATCTCCGCATGTGCCGTCAGGTCTGCACTCATCTTCTTCTCATCTCCGCACCAACCTTACTGCGTTGCTTCTATTCCTTTTTTCTATATTCCCTACGCGACTGCACCTGCCTTACTGCTTATTAATAGCGGCCTTAGAATTTTGCTTAACAAATGATGAATTCTGATATCGACAAACAAGCGATACCTGAATAACCTGAGAAGAATAACAATAAAGTACCATTCAGTTCAAATGTTTATTCAATAATCACTTCAACATGCTGTCTGAAACCTGAATGATGAAAATATGAATATACCAATGTGTGTCTTACAAAGGAACACACAATATTCACCAATTATGGACGATGAATAGTTCCTTTATGTAATATTCATTTGCCATCTGCATTCACCAATAGGTGCAACACCAGCATCATTCTTACAACTACCATCTTTTTTGTCATAAAAAAAAACCAAATTCCATTTTGACCTATCTTGGTATTTAGTTATCTCATTGGGTACAATATTCACCAATTATGGACGATGAATAGTTCCTTTATGTAATATTCATTTGCCATCTGCATTCACCAATAGGTGCAACACCAGCATCATTCTTACAACTACCATCTTTTTTGTCATAAAAAAAAACCAAATTCCATTTTGACCTATCTTGGTATTTAGTTATCTCATTGGGTACAATATTCACCAATTATGGACGATGAATAGTTCCTTTATGTAATATTCATTTGCCATCTGCATTCACCAATAGGTGCAACACCAGCATCATTCTTAGAACTACCATCTTTTTTGTCATAAAAAAAAACTGAATTCCATTTTGACCTATCTTGGTATTTAGTTATCTCATTGGGTACATTGATCTTTTATTCTGTGTCCACTTTTTATCCTGTGCAGCAGCTAGATAATAGATTTTCAACTATATATGCACATTATGTATCTACTTTGGTTTTTGTTATGAGGCATCCACTTTCTTTTGAGATGCTAAGCATTAGTTGGAGCTTACTAGGTGAGTTTTGTAGGTATACGCTAGCTGTAGAAGGGGAAGGCACTGCACGTGACTGTCTTTCACAGTCTGGATTATATGATTTTGCATAGCCTTTAATGATAATCAGTGCTCACAACACATCTGCTATGAATCCTTCTATTGTTAGGCATAGTCCTGAACCAGTAGCAAAGGGCAGCCATGAACCTCTCAAGGTATTGGTCATTGTTGGAATGTAATATGGCGTGTGGGCCTGCCTAGCCTCCCACAATACCTATATATGTAAACGCTGCTCATACACAGCAATATATTGAGTATTCCCTCATCCACCTCACTCTGGCATCGTCACCTTGGTCATCTCGGACATGCGGCTCTTTCCAAGCTTATTAGTTCCAATGCTATTTCATGTAATAAGCGCCATATTGATCATGTTTGTCATGCCTGTTAGCTAGATCGCCATGTGCGCCTACCTTTTAGTGTGTCACACTCTCGCGCTGCACATCCTTTCGATTTAATACATTGTGATCTTTGGACTTCTCCAGTTGTTAGTGTGTCGGGCTATAAATATTATTTAGTCATTCTTGATGACTGCGCTCATTACACCTGGACGTTCCCATTACGTCTCAAGTCCGATACTTTCAGTGTCCTTTCTAACTTTTTCTCATATGTGTGCACGCAGTTCGACTCCACCATCAAGGCAGTTCAGTGCGACAACGGCCGCGAGTTTGACCACTCCTCGGCCCGCACGTTTTTCCTCACTCATGGAGTCGTCTTCCGAATGTCGTGCCCATGCACCTCTCAGCAGAATGGATGTGCCGAGCACACCCTTCGCACCGTGAACAACATCGTGCGGTCCCTTCTGTTTCAAGCCAGCCTTCCTCCGGTTTATTAGGCTGACTCACTCCACACTGCCACCTACCTTCTCAATCGTCACCCCACCAAAACCCTAGACAGCCGCACCCCTTTCTTCGCTCTTTACAGCACACAGCCTTCCTACACTCACCTTCGAGTTTTTGGCTATGCCTGCTATCCCAACCTCTCATCCATAGCTCCACATAAATTATCACCTCGCTCCTCCTTGTGTGTTTTCCTTGGGTACTCATCCAATCACAAAGGATATCGATGTCTCAATCTTCATTCCAATTGGATCATTGTCTCCCATCATGTTATCTTCGACGAGACTTTGTTTCCGTTCTCCAAGATGTCCACCACCCCTAGGACCCAAACACACTTGCGTTTTTGGATGATGCCGATGATTCCTCTTCGCCTATGTGGCCAAGAGCTGTGCCTGTAGGTACTCGTCTCCCTGGCGGCATGGATGCCACACTTGGAACCCCTGGCGCCTCTCCCACCAGCGGTGTGGTGCTTGACATGATGTTAGGTACTCCCATGACCCCCTCAGGTGGCGCTACTTCCACCAGTACGGCTGCTGCTGCTGCCCTTGTAGACTCAGCGTCCCAGGTTGTTGCCAGCGGTGCTGGCTGGACCACCGGCCGCACAACCACGATGACTCCAGAGGCAATCGTTCCTGTCACTAATGCGCACAGCATGCGCACCCATGGCAAGGACGGTTTTTGGCAACCCGTGGATTGCCTTAATCTCCACATGACGGCTGCGGCTACCACTCCAGTACCTTCGTCCATCTGTGCTGCTCTTTCGGATCCGGCCTGGCGTCTTGCTATGCAGGCCGAGTTCGACGCCTTGCAGGCAAATGACACCTGGACCTTGGTGCCTCGCCCTCCTGGCGTCAACCTCGTCACCGGCAAGTGGGTTTTTCGTCACAAGTTCAAGTCCGATGGCTCTCTTGACTGCTACAAAGCCCGGTGGGTGCTTCGTGATTTCACACAGCGTCCGGGCATTGATTATGATGAGACCTTTAGTCCAGTTGTCAAGCCAGCAACCATCCGGATGGTACTCACTTTGGCACTGTCTCGCTCCTGGCCGATTCACTAGCTTGATGTGAAGAATGCATTTCTTCATGGCACTTTGACTGAGACAGTCTACTACGCACAGCCGAATGGGTTTGTCGACTCCTCCAAGCCCAATTATGTCTGTCGCCTGAACAAGTCACTCTATGGGTTAAAGCAAGCTCCTCGCGCCTGGCACAGTTGCTTCGCCTCTCACATTACCTCACTCGGGTTTGTTGAGGCCAAGTCCAACACGTAGCTGTTCATCTACTGCAAAGGTGCTGACATGTCTTTTCTTTTACTCTATGTTGATGACATTGTTCTCACTGTGTCATCTCCGAGTCTTCTCCATCGGATTATCGCAGCACTTCGCTAGGAATTCTCTATGACAGACATGGGGCCTCTTCACCATTTTTTGGGTGTCAGTGTTCAGCGCAGAGGTGACAGTTTATTTCTCTCTCAGCGAAAGTACATGCTGGACATTCTGGACCACGCCGGTATGAGTCACTGCAAGCCAAGCAGCACTCCTGTGGACACTCACTCCAAGCTTTTGGCTGATGGTGTTTCAGTCACTGATCCAAGTCAGTATCGCAGTCTTGCCAGAGCTCTTCAATACCTCACCTTCACCAGACCAGACATTGCGTATGCTATTCAGCAGGTCTGCTTGTACATGCATGACCCCCGGGAACCTCATTTGAGCGCTCTAAAGCGCATTCTCCGGTACCTTCAAGGTACATTGGATCTCAGTCTACACCTCCATCGGACCTCTCCAGCTGATCTCACTATCTACACCGATGCCGATTGGGCGGGCTGTCCTAACACACGCAAATCCACCTTGGGTTATGCGGTGTTTCTCAGGGACAATCTCATCTCTTGGTCGTCCAAGCATCAGCCTACAGTGTCTCGGTCTAGTGCAGAGGCGGAATTTCGAGCAGTCGCGAATGGAGTCGCCGAAGCCTGCTGGTTGTGCCAACTTCTGATAGAGCTTCGCTGCCCACTTCATCGTGCTATAGTGGTCTACTGTGATAATGTCAGCGCCATTTACCTCTCCACCAACCTGGTTTAGCATCAGCGAACCAAGCATATTGAGATCGACCTGCACTTTGTTAGAGAATGAGTCGCCCTTGGTGAAGTCCGCGTCCTGCACGTTCCCACTTCGTCCCAGTATGCCGACATCTTCACCAAAGGTTTGCCGACGTCCGTGTTCACGGAGTTTAGGTCCAATCTCAATGTTCGCGGTGCTCCCAGTTCAGACTGCGGGGGAGTGTCGACGAAATATGGTCGGCAGTCTACCTAGGGGTATGCCCAAGGTAGTAGATTGTCGGCAGACAGATGCGCAAGCCACAAATAAGATGATGACACAAGACAGACATGAGGTTTTATCCAGGTTCGGCCGCCAAGAAGGCGTAATACCTATGTCCTGCGTCTGATTATATTGCTGTATGTCAATGAGAGATGTTTTTAGAGGGGTCCTCTACCCGCCTTATATAGTCTGGGGGCAGGGTTACAGATCTAGAAACTAATTCTAGCCAGTTACAATTGCCATATGTGGCTGGATAAGGATTCCTATTCTAACCGACCAGGATCTTGCTTGATCACCAAATCTGCCTTGACTCTTTGCACGGGACTCCGAACAGGTTGGCCAGGCCACGCGTCGTCTTTTATTAGACCGGACCCACTGATCCGGGCTAGCCCAAGCCTGGCCGTAAGGGTATAGGGGTTAATACCCCCACAGCTAGTCCCCGAGCACCATGTATTATGCTGCGACACGCCATTTTAACCTTCTCCGACAAGTAAGGCTTGAGTCCTTGACGTCTCTGACCACCGCTGTCGCTGGAGAAGTAGGTTGTCCGAAGAATGTATGGTGCTCTTAAGAAAAAAGAAAAAGATTTTCATCCTGTGAAGTGTGCCCACTTGTATTTCTGAAAAGAAATGTAAGTGAATCTTGAAGCGTAGCATCCTTGATCACTAGAGGTGTAGGTGTCGGAAAACTAACACATTCACCGCAAGGTGAAGTGTGCCCACTTAGTCCTTGAGCCTGGTAGTAGGTGACGTAGGCACGTGGTGCCAGAGTCTAAAAAGAATTCCCAGTTAAGTTGAGAACCCAATTGTCGTACAGGCAATACGAGATGCACCGGCAGGTGCATCGTACCGATGTAGTCCCCGAGCTTGCTAAAAAGCGAAGTATGAGCCTTGTAGCAAGGTCTAAATAAATGTCTCTCAACTGTATGTGAGTACAAATCACATGTAGCCGAGGAGAACGATCTCTGAGCAGTGGTCGGGACAGTTCCCGAGCACGATAGTAATCCTTACAATCAGTCAAAGCATAGGGGTCGATTAAATAAACACATTCACCGCAAGGTGAAGTGTGCCCACTTAGTCCCCGAGCCTGGTAATAGGTGACGCAGGCACGTGGTGCCAGGGTCTAAAAAATAATTTTCACTGAAGTTAAGAATCCAATCGCCGTGCAGGCGATACGAGATGCACCGGTAGGTGCATCGTACCGATGTAGTCCCCGGGCTTGCTGGAAGGCGAAGTATGAGCCTTGTAGCAAGGTCTAAATAAATGTCTCTCAACTGTATGTGAGTACAAATCACATGTAGCCGAGGAGAGCAATCTCTGAAGCAGTGGTCGGAGCAGTCCCCGAGCATGGCAGTGGTCGGAGCAGTCCCCGAGCATGGCAGTGGTCTGGGCAGTCCCCGAGCATTGCAGTGGTCTGGCCAGTCCCCGAGCACGGCCATGGTTTGGTCCATCCTAGAGCACAAGACATGCAGCGAAAAAACGAACGCCTCTTGTACTATTATTTGGTGTATTTATTTATCTCCTTACTCTGTCAAGTCCAATCTGACACGTCTGGTCAGAAAAGCAGACGGGTATAGCATGTCACACTGTCTTCTTGCTCTTTCTGGCAAACAGTCGTTTGGCACCTATAAGGAGGTGCGTCAGTGTGGGCCCTCTCACACTATCAATGAAGAGGCGCGTACACTGGTTTCGAAGGGGCGCGTTTATTGGCGTAGATCTCGAGGTTGTGAAAACAACCATCTACAGCGTGTGCACATGTCTCCTAAGAATCTTGGGTGGACGAAACAACGGAGCCCTTGGTTATTTATAAAATAGAACTGGTAAGTTACTTTTTACCGATCCCCATTATCATTCGCCACCGTAGCCTTCTTCTTCCTCCTGCTGAACCCTACACCTCCGAAATCATCACCAATCCCCCCTCCCCTCCACCGCATCCACCCCTTTAGCAAGGATAGATTAATGGCGAAGAGAGACGCCCAGAAGAAAACCATAGTCATGGCGAAGGAGTGGTGGAAGTCAAGGAGCAACGAGCAGACCATCGAAGACCTCGTCACCATGGGAGTGCTCCACAACAAGGCACTCGTGAGATGGCGCGCGCCGAAAGGAGAAAGCTTTCCCGATCCACAACCTGATGAGATTGTGGTTTTTGAAGATTTCTTCAAGCGAGGTTTTGGGGTTCCAGTGCACCCTTTCCTTCAAGGGCTCTGTTTGTATTACGAGATTGGGATTTGCAACCTGCATCCCAACTTGATTCTTCTTATCTCCACCTTCATCCATCTTTGCGAAGCCTATGGTGGCTTCCAGCCCCATTTCGACCTCTTTCGCCATCTGTTCTGTCTATGGAAGAAAGGGAGCGGCGGCTCAAAGATAGCCGGAGGTGTATACCTCAATCTACGTGATGGGATGAAGGCCCAGTACTTGCACTGCCCTTGGAACACATCACTAGACGAATGGTACAAGAAGTGGTTCTACATCCATGAAGAGCCGAACATGATCACTCTGTGCAACGTGGGGTTGATTTCGGAGAAGGAGAACAGCTAGTCGGAGACGCCCAAGCACTTGGAACAGATTGCAGAACTGCTCGAGATGATCCCATGGGGGAAGCTGGATGGTCCAAGCATGGTCGGGAACTTCATCAGCCGAAGGATCTAGCCCTACCAGAAGAGGGTACATCCTGGCTACGAATACTAGGGGAGCGTAGATCCAATGAAGACCAGAAAAGAGGCGCTTGACAAGATCGAAGTCAAGGCCAGGATTGGGGAGCTATTCAACCTAGCCGATCCCAATTGTGTCAGGTTAAGAGACATTGAGCACGGGTTCAAGCTGGCCCGACCTCCCCCAAAGGTAAATTATGCTTCCTTGTAGCTGTAGAGTTATGTTGGAACAAAAATTGACTATGTTGTCGTCTTTATGTTTCCCAGAGTAATGGTCGTGATAGGGCAGCAGTGTTTGTGTCTCCACCCCCTGGTGTGGATTGGCCACAAGTTATTGGCCCAACCACCCAGACCAGTGCCAGGGCCGAAGACGTCGACTGGGTCGTACTCAGGGTTGGAGAGGAGGCAACGGCCAGGGCCGCTGGCAAGCAGCCGGTGGCCCACAAACATCGTTAGGCCATCTTCCCTCTTTCAGACGATGAAACTGAGGATGCGGACATCTTTCGACTCATCCCTCGAAAGAGGAGGAGACGAATGGAGTCGATGGAGTAGGGTGGCTCCTCTATACCAGCAGGGATCGCATCACCGACCACTGCAACACAGAGGACAAGCGGAGAAGGGGTCGAGCACCAAACCCCGGTGTCGGTACTGGTCATGGAAAAAGACCTAGTGGAACCCGCCGAGCACGTGGAGCAAGCGTGGTCAAAGAGACGCTCCTTCACCACGTCATTCCGTGCTTCCAAGCTGTAAGTATTTGTAACCTTGATGTAAGCTTACAATTTGTATTGAATACTATTGTCTTCTGAACTTATCTTTGATATATTAGGTCGGCGTCCATCGAAAATCCCGACCAGCTAGCCGGGTGTGGCACGACTTCGCCAGTAATGGCGGAAAAAACTGCCCAGCAGCCAGCTGTGGAGGAACCTGTGGAAGAAAATCCACCGGAACCTCAGTAGACGAGCGGCCAGACGATAGTCCCTGAGCAGCTAGTCGAGAAGAGAGTCAAGCCAAGTATAAGTGCTCCGAGCACTAACCCTACTGAGGTCGATACTTTGGCGCTAAGGGGACTAGACCAAGCCGAGGAGCAGCAGCCGGAGGTGGTACAGAGCACGCTTGCCGATCCACGGCTCGTGGGAAAGCCATAGTGGTCGCAGAGACTACAAACTCCAGACCAGCGCCACCTCCTAAACAAGAGGCCGAAGAGGACAAAGTAGAAGAGATCCTAGGGCATCCCCAAGACAAACAGCAACATGTTTATGTGTCGCGCTGGAGGAACGACGAGTGGGTTATGCATGAGGAAATCCTAGAGGTCAAATAGACCCTAAAAGTTGAACGAGCGGCAAAACGTCTGGTGACAGAAGTCCAGGTTTGTTTGGCTTGACCACTTGATCCTGCTATTTAGTCGAACTGTCTGACTTAGCTTGTTTATGTGCAGGACTTGATGAAGACCACAAAGTACCGAAAGAGGTGCTTCGACCAGATTGAGGGAATCACTACAAACAATAGAGAACTGGCGGCCGAGGTGGAACGCTTGCACCGCGAACTTGAAGCCGCCGACCAGGAGAGGACGGAACAGGATGCAAAAAACCAGAACCTGGTCGTCCAGCTCAGTAACAAAGAGCAGGAAAAAACAAGTAAGTTGTCATTTTATCGCAGCATGTGCATGATACTTGTTGTTGCATTGTTGGTAGTGATAGCTGTAGTGCAGGCTTAGAAGCTGAAGTAACCCGCCTCCAAGAGGAGAATAGCCATGTGACCGTAGAGTGTGGTCGCCTGAAGGAGGACAACGAGAAACTGGTGCGCGGCCAGTCTCAACTCCGGGACCGCACAACTAAGATGAAGGAGGAACTGAAAAGTAAGTGTTCCAGACCACCTTACTCATTCTGTTGCCCGCCTTATCTTGTCGCACCGTTTCATTTTGATGTCTTGTATGTTTTGTAGTTTTAAAAGTAAATGCCAAGAAACACCTAGAGGCTGTGATGAAAGATTGTGACGGCTGGAAGGCGCGATGCCTACAGACCACCAAGGATTGGGATACATGGAAGAACCGGTGCCAGGAGGTGGCAACTAGCATTTTACCCATCCTCAACCTTATTGACCCGGCGCTCATAGAGGAAGTGCCAAGGACGCCACAGCCCGGACTGGTCGAGAGATGCCAAAAGGCATGGGAATGGTTCCAAGAGTTCGTGAAGGAGGCGGGTGAGTACACGGGTGCACATGTGCTAAGCATGGTGCATGCCCACTACCCCCTGATCGATCTCAAGCACCTGGAGGCTGGGTACCCGAAGGAGGTAGACCCAGACAAGGCTGAGGAGCTTCGGATGGCCCAGCTAGACCTGTTGTCAAAGATAATTAGCGACATTAACCTGTGTGGAGGTGGGACAGCACCTGTATAGGGTACGCCATCGACAAGTCAACTGGAAACGCCATCAGTTGCAAGCCAACCGACAAAGCCTACGGTCTCGACCAACCAGGCATCAGTGGGGCCATCCTCTTCAGCTCGACCAGCATAAGAGTCCCTGGGACTCGAGTAGGATGTCGGAAGCGGCGAGCAGTAGGTGCCGCACGCCCCGACCAGCCAATGTAATAGGCTTAGAGCTATAGAAGAAGGACATAGTTGTGTTATTGTAAACTTGGGCCTCTTTAAGCAAGCTTGTAATAACGTAACTGTATATCATCATAAGCTTGTTTGCTTTGTATAAAACGTATTTAAGCTTGAAACTCATTTTGGTGTAACTAAGTGAGAACATGTTTACGTTCTGTTTAGTTGTACCATTTTGCTTGACACGTCATCCCGAAAAGTTTGTGTGGCCCTAGTTTGTCATGTGGTCAGAGTGTGAGGTGCGTGACCTATGCACACGTAGACGCAGACAAGTCAAACCAGGGGGGCCTGCCGATCACCCGTAACATAGAGAGCGGATCCCATGCACACGTTGGGAGGAATCGGAGACAGGGCCTGCTCCAAAAACCGTAGAAGGAATGGTGGTCGGCCTTTACTGGCTAAGTTAGAATAACCATAAAATTCGAAGTGACGCTTTAGAGTGGTCGGAGAAATCATAATAGCTTTATTGAAGTAAATCAAAAGTACAAAAGGAGTACATATCTCAGTGGTTAAGCATAGAAACGTCTAAGCTTGTCGACGTGCCACAAGTTTGGTACGTCCGTACCGTCCAGGTGAGCTAACCTGTAAGACGTTGGTCGTGTGACTTCCTTGATCATGAAGGGCCCCTCCCATGGGGTTGCGAGTTTATGGACACCAGCCTGGTTCGTCTTCCACTTCAGGACCAGATCCTCGACCACGAAGAACCGCTCTTTAACGTTCTTGTTGTAGTACCTACGCAAAACATCAAGGTATTTGGCTATACGTACATAATAATCGAGCCGCTTCTCTTCTGCACTATTCACTTCTAGCTCCCGTACTTCATTGACCCTGGCTTTGTCGAAGTTCTCTACCCGTGCTGATCTGAAAGCTATATCTGCTGGGAGGACTACCTCAGCGCCGTAAACCATAAAGTATGGTGAGACGCCGGTGTTACGACTGGGCTGAGTTCTGAGGCCCCAGACCACGGCTGGTAACTCCTTGAGCCATCTTCCGAGAGCTTTGTCATTTTCTCTATACATCCTCTTCTTCAATGTGTCCAAGATCATGCCATTTGCCCACTCGACTTGTCCATTAGCTCTAGGGTGCGCCACCGAGACGTATTTTACTACTATGCTCCTTTCATCGTAGAAGTCCCAAAAAGTGTTCCTGGTGAACTGAGTGCCTAGATCAGTGATGATGCTGTTGGGTATGCCAAAACAGTGGATGACCTGGTTGAGGAACGTGACAGCCTTTTCTGAGGATGCCTGTACCAGAGGCATGTATTCTATCCACTTAGAGAATTTGTCGATCAGCACAAAGACGCATGTAAATTTCCCAGGAGCCGGTTTGAAGGGCCCGATCATATCCAATCCCCAACATGCAAAGGGCCAAGAGGCTGGTATTGTCTGGATCTCATGTGCTGGTACGTGGATTCTCTTAGCGAAGAACTGACAACCCACACAGTGGCGTACTAGCTTCTCCGCGTCGGCTACTGCTGACGGCCAATAGAACCCTGCTCAGAAAGCCTTACCGACCAGCATTCTTAAGGCCGCGTGGTTGCCGTAGGAGCCAGAGTGGATTTGGTCCAGGAGATGTTCGCCATCCTCCTAGGTTATACACTTCATCAAGATTTCCTCCTTTGCGTTCTTGCGCCATAACTTGCCATCAACGAGCAGGTACTGCTTACTGCGACGCATCAGGCGCTCATTTTCTATCCGATCAGTGTAACCGCTGCCATCTGTTAGGTACTTGATGAAAGGTATTCTCCAGTTGGACTCAGGAGTGGTCGGAAGTGGCTTGGTGGTGCTCGACGTCGGAACCGTAGCCACCAATTGCTGGTCTGGAGGCTTGTCGACCGTGGAATCTTCCTCTTCGATGGAAGGTGTGAGCAGGTCTTGGACAAATACGCCATGTGGGACTTTGGCTTGGGATGATCCTAACTTTGACAGCGCATCCGCTGCTCTATTCTTGTCCCGGACCACGTGTATGTACTCGATGCCATAGAACCTGCCTTCCAGCTTTCTGATCGATTTGCAGTATGCATCCATCTTCTCGCTGGTCGTGTCCCAGTCCTTGTTGAGTTGGTTGATGACTAGAGCAAAGTCTCCGTAGACATAGAGACGTTTAACGCCGAGCTCAACCGCAATGCGCAAACCATGTAGGCATGCTTCATACTCGGCGGCATTATTAGATGCTAGAAAATAAATCCTGAGGATATACCACAGCTGCTCCTTGGATGGTGACACAAAAAGGACTCCTGCCCCCGCATCGTCAATGTTGAGAGAATCATCAAAGTACATCATCCAATACTCATCGGACCCTAGAGAGGTAGGCGTGCTTAAGTCTGTCCACTCGACAATGAAATCGATGAGTGCCTGAGACTTGATTGTAGTACGGCTGGCAAATTCCAAGGAGAAGGGGCATAGCTCCATTGCCCATTTGACGATGCGCCCGTTCACATCCTTGTTGCTAATGATGTCTCGCAGAGGGTACTCAGTCATGACCACCACACGATATCCATCGAAGTAATGTTTCAACTTTCAGGATGTTATTAGTATGGCATAGATCAACTTTTGAATCTATGGGTACCTGGTCTTGGACTCACTGAGTACCTCACTGATGAAATAAATTGGTCGCTGTACCTTGTAGACGTGGCTGGGCTCGTCGCACTCGACCACCATGGCCGTGGAGACTACTCGATTGGTAGCCGCGATGTAAAGCAGGAGTGTTTCGTCTTCTCTGGGAGCAGTGAGGATCGGAGGTGATGTAAGGTATTGTTTTAGCTATGTGAAGGCAGTGTCTGCTTCCTCCGACTACTCAAACTTTTCGGATGCTTTGAGCAGTTTAAAGAACGGTAATCCTTTTTCGCCTAGTCTTGATATGAAATGGCTGAGGGCGGCCATGCATCCGGTAAGCTTCTGAACATCCTTTACCTTTTTGGGCGGCTTCATGTCCAAGACAGCTTTGACTTTCTTCGGGTTAGGGCGTATGCCGTCGTGACTGACGACGTTGCCAAGTAGTATGCCAGAGGGAACACCGAAGATGCACTTTTTTGGGTTTAACTTCCACTGGAATGTGTTAAGGGCTGCAAAGGTGCATTCCAGGTTGTCAACAAGGGTATGTGCTTCCTTGGTTTTGACAACTATATCATCGACATAAGCTTCGATGAGGTCGTCTTTTATCTCTTCTTTGAGGCAGGCCTGTATAGCGCGTTGGTAGGTAGCCCCAACGTTCTTGAGCCCGAACGACATGATCATGTAGCAGTAGGCGCCGAAAGGCGTAATAAAAGATGTCTTGATCTGGTCGTCCTTTTTTAGAGCGATCTGGTGATAACCAGAGTAGCAATCGAGAAAGGAAAGCAGCTCGCAACCGGCGGTTGAATCTATGACCTCGTCTATGCGAGGTAAACCGAAGGGGTCCTTAGGGTAGTGTTTGTTGAGATCAGTGTAATCAACGCACATTCTCCATTCATTATTCTTTTTGCGTACAAGAACCGGGTTGGCTAACCACTACGGGTGATACACTTCTTTGATAAATCCGGCTGCCAAAAGCCATGTAACCTCTACCCTAATTGCCTCCTTTTTGTCGTGAGCGAACCATCGTAGCTTCTGCTTGATAGGTTTGGCCTTGCTGTTGACATTCAAGGAGTGCTCGATCAAGTTCCGAGGTACACCGGGCATGTCTGCAGGTTTCCATGCGAACACATCCACGTTGCTCCTCAAGAACCTGACGAGCGCGTCTTCCTATTTGGGATCCAGGTTGGCCCCGATGAGGGCTGTTTGGCTAGGATCGCCGTCGACCAACTGGATCACCTTGTGCTCCTTGGACTTAATGTTCTTGCGTGGAGCCTCGAGCTCTAGAATCTCTAGGTGGTCGGCGGAAGTCTTCTTGGCATCGAGCATGGTCTTGGCCATGCGAATAGAGAGGTCGTGAGCCTCTGCTATTTTGAAGCTGTCATCCTCGCAAGTATAAGCTACGTATACGTTGCCCCTGAGGGTTAGAACTCCTTTTTCGGTAGGCATCTTGAGCACCAGATACCTGTAATGAGGTACGGCCATGAACTTGGTGAGTGATGGTCAACCAAGAATAGCATGGTAGGTGCCGTCGAAGTCAGCGACCACGAAGTTGACGTAGTCAGTGCGGAAGTGGTCCGGGGTCTCGAATTGCACAGGTAGCGTGATCTGCCCGAGAGGTGTAGAGCTATGTCCAAGGAGAACACCCTAGAACTGTGCCTCGTATGGCTTGAGATCCGCTTGGGTTATCTTTAGGGTGGGCAGACTGTTCCTGAACAGTATATCGATGGAGCTGCCACCGTCGATCAGCACTCTGTCGAACTGAACCTTGTTGATGCAAGGATCGAGGACCAGGGGGAAACATCCTGGCTCAGGTATTGCGGCCCATTGGTCCTTTCTGCTGAAGGAGATCTCGCGGTGAGACCATGGAGGGAGCCGTGGATCGGCAAGGAGGTTGTCGGTGTTGGCCACGTTCAAGCAAGCGCGAGCGAGCAGCTTGTGTTCTCGTTTGGTCTCGATGGACACTTTGCCTCCGATGATGGTGTGCACGCGATCGGTTGGCTTGATGTACTTGTGACGGGGATCTGCGTCTTCATCGTCGTTGTCCTCGTTGCGCTGTTCCCCTGCGTCGTTAGGCTTGTCGGATGTGTCCGGAGCCTGTTGATGCATGTAGATAGATTTGAGAACACGACAATTCTCCATAGTATGGTTTGACTTGGGATGGAGCTGGCAGGGCCCCTTCAATGCTTTGGCGTAGTCGTCTTTGTAGTTATGACGTCCGCCCCCTTTTTTAATGGTGTTGACCTCATCGTCGTCTTCCCGAGCACGCTTGCCCCTGTAATCGTCACGGCAATTACGCCGCTGATTATGTTGATTGCGGTGGTCGCGGGAGTCGTTGCACTGGTTGCGGCGGTCAAAATTGTCGTTCCGACCACGGTTGCCGCGGTAGTCGTCGCAGTGTGGGTGGTGGTCGGAGCATGGAACCCTTGCTGCTTCTTTGATAATTATCTTTTTAGCGTCGTCGGCATCTGCATATTTCTTAGCAATGGCCAGGAGCGCTGTAACCGATTCGGGCCTCTTGCGTAGGAGCTTGTCCCTTAGGGCATCGTGGAAGCGGACGCCAGTGATGAAAGCCTCGATTGCCTTATTGTCGGAGATCGACAGGACCTTGATGCGTATCTCTAAGAAACGCCGGACGTACTCGCGCAGTGGCTCATCTTTCCGATCTCGAATCCGTTGCAGATTGTATTTATTTCTCAGTTGCTCGCAAGTTGCAATGAAATTGTCAATGAAAGCCTGCTTGAGCTCTTGCCAAGAATCAAAGTAGTTCGCCAGCAAGCTGACCAGCCATTGGTGACCTACATGGCCAACAGCGACTGGGAAGTAGTTAGACATGACGTGCTCGTCAGCCATGGCTGATCTGCACGCAGTTTCATAGAGCATGACCCATAATTCGGGGTTCTCCTTACCGTCGTACTTCTAAAGTTTCTCGAGCTTGAAGTTCTTGGGCCATATGACTTGGCAAAGGTGCGGAGTAAACTGCTTCAGACCTGGCGGGCCATGGGCAGTGTCATATTCCATACGGCGATAACTTTCGTGGGATGCTCGATCGTTGGCTCTCTGGTTGATGCGATCGCGCAAATCACGTTCCCCGAGGTAGCGGTGGAGATCGTTATTGCCGTCACGGTGATCTCGGTTGCCATCCTGAATAACCCTACGACCGCGGCGATTATCGCGGTTGTCTTGGCGGTTGTCATCCCAAACATCGCGGTGGTTGTCCTCCCGATGACGGTTGTCTTCCCGACCACCATCATGACCGCCATTTCCGCCTTGACGATTGTCTGATGGGTCATTGTTGCGCGGCCACGTTGGTTGAGTGGCTGTGAGCGACTTGAGTATTGGCGGCTGTGGCTTGATTCGACTGAAACGGATAGAGCCCGGGCTTGATTCACCATCTCTACGGTCTGAGCCATAGCAGCCGTCAGATAAGCTTGTATATCATCGCGAACTGCCTGGGTTTCCGGGGTGTCGGGTAGCCGTTGCATTATCGCCATGGTGACGACTACGTTGGCGCTTGGAGTCCTGAAGACCTGTTTGTCCCCCACCCTGTCAAAAGCATTGTTGAGGTCACGTGGTTGGACCCTTATGCGTCGTGCCTTCTCTCCTGCTTCAGCTTCGGTTTGCCAGCGATTAAACCGGTTAATATTACGTGCCTCGCATGCAATCCTTTCTTGTTCTATTTCACCAACCACTGGCGGTTCGTCATTGCTGACAACGTTGATCAAATCCCCTCGCCTTGGTGGGAAAGATAGGAATTGTGGGAAACCCGAGGCGTGGTCTAGGATATCCAGATCGTATTCGACGCCTTCATCATCGTGATGCTAGAGCTCGGTGTGGACGGAGGCATTAGGTGCGATGCCAGACGAGGAGCAGGAGTCACCCTCTTGGACCGTGTGGATGGATCCTTCTCGATAATCCTCAATCCGGATCATGTTGACGAAGTTGCTTGGCCTCGGTCGGGGCTGATGTACAAAACCCAGATCCGAGCAGCGTCGTATGTTATACGCATAGATGGAGGCAGCGTTTTGCAGGCCGTAGGGCTGGGCTTGGTAGTTCTCCGTCGAGGCTTCGTACTCGGAGAGCCGGAGACCCATCGCGGGGGTCGGCCGGTGACGAGCGGAGTGCCCTTTAGGAGTAGATATGACCACGAGATCTGTACCAAGTCGTGCAGGACGACTGGCCCGAGCTGGTCGGGTAGATCTGTTGTGGGGTGCGGTTACCTGCTCATTAGGCTGACTTTGAATCGTACCTACCAGAGCTAGGGTTTCAGCGAGTTTGGTGCCGACCCGATCGATGGAGTCGAGCACGTCGGTGTTGTCGATCTGCTTCCCTTTGTAGCGAGGAAGCGGATGACGGGTTGTCGGCGTGGCTGAAGGTGATGCAGGCGTGGTCGGAGCCAGATGTACCGTGGTTGGAGCCAGATCCATCATGGTCGGAGCTGTGTCTGTCGTGGTCGGAGTCGTATCCACCGTGGTCGGAGCCGTATCCACCGTGGTCGGAGCCGTAGCCGATGCAGGTGAAGCAGTGGTTGGCGCAGACTGAATCCGCGCCTCCTCCGTGGTCATGGCGATGAAGTCGTCGGAGCCGGTGGTCCAGGTGATCTGGCCGACGGTGAACGTGAGGCCGTTCGGCGTAGCCATGGAGCCGGAGATGATGACCATCTTGTTTGCTTGGAGAGCAGTACGCACTCCCCCTACCTGGCGCGCCACTGTCGACGAAATATGGTCGACAGTCTACCTAGGGGTATACCCAAGGTAGTAGATTGTCGGCAGACAGATGCGCAAGCCACAAACAAGATGGCGACGCAAGACAGACACGAGGTTTTATCCAGGTTCGGCCGCCAAGAAGGCGTAATACCTACGTCCTGCGTCTGATTATATTGCTGTATGTCAATGAGAGATGTTTTTTAGAGAGGTCCCCTGCCCGCCTTATATAGTCCGGGGGACAGGGTTACAGATCTGGAAACTAATCCTAGCCAGTTACAATTGCCATATGTGGCCGGATAAGGATTCCTATTCTAACCGACCAGGATCTTGCTTGATCGCCAAATCTGCCTTGACTCCTTGCACGGGACTCCGAACAGGTTGGCCGGGCCGCGCGTCGTCTTTTATTAGACCGGACCCACTGATCCGGGCCAGCCCAAGCCTAACCGTAAGGGTATAGGGGTTAATACCCCCACAGGGAGTGTTGGAATGTAATATGGCGTGTGGGCCTGCCTAGCCTCCCACAATGCCTATATATGTAAATGCTACTCATACACAGCAATATATTAAGTATTCCCTAATCCTACTCTTTCAGTCATGCTACTACTTTGCACCAGAGAAAAGTTCGTGTAGCTTCATTGATCTGATGGCCTCGGGAACATAGAGCTTCCTGATCCCACTATCAAGAAAGTTGAGGACAAAGCTGCTTAGTTGGTTGATAAGGTGTCGCAATTTCTCAGGCCATCAAGAAGGATCCCTCCTTTGTGAAAAATGTTAAGAAAATTGTTTGTTGGGTGGAGCATTTTTTGCAGCTAGAAGCCTGGAAATGCCACCCCTTCTACAGAAGCCAATGTAATGCCAATCATGCATGTTGTTGTGCTACCAGAAGTCTGAACGATTTGTTGGGACTATTGCATTCATTTACCCTTTGCAGATCCACAGTGACCACCGGAGGCAGCCAATATATAGTTTTCACTTATGGGGGCATCTACGTGGTTGGCCTCAACATCATAACGCAAGTTAGCTTCACAGGTCCTTGTTCTTCCCTGGATCTTAAAGCAATATGAATATGGCCAGCCCTTTCATTTCAGTCACCATGTGTCATATGATGTACTGAACCTGCTAATACTTGCAGATAAGGATCTCCTTGAGCTGAGAAAATCAGTAGGGAAGTACGCATGATTCCTATGCGATGTATGCTAAACAACACCATACCCGTGGTCGTGGGATGGCACGATCGTAGTGGCGTTGGTTCCTCGCATTCAGGAGGATAACTCCTTTGTATTTCCCTTTGTTGCATGAGGGTCATTAGTTCGTGAGCACGAAAGAAATAGATATCGGAGATTTTTTCCTGCCAATATAAAATATTATCTTAGCCGCATCACGGAAAGGTCTATAAAGTAGAGTTTGTGAGCCTGCGACGCCGCGCACTTCGTGACTGTGTTAAATTCATAAACTTTGCTTTTTGGATCAAATGTCACTTTAACGTTGATATTTAATTTTTACAGTATTGTTATCTTATCGTGTGATCCGTGTGTTTTTAGTATAAAATGTTAGCTATCCTGTAGCAACGCACGAGCACGCTACTTAGTATATAGAAGATAAAGAAGAGATTCAGGGAGACGGTGGTGCCTATTGATTGTAGCTGTTTTAAGTAATTACTACATGCATAATGGTAGAGATTGTAGGAAGGCGAAAGCAATTTGATAACTGATGAGTAATAGCAGTAGGAAGTGACTTGTTCGGTGGAATTTGATGGAGAGCAGTAAACATAAACCAAATAACGGGATGGTATGGCTGGACCTGCATACCCGATCAAGGTGGAGGTGGAGGTGGAGCCTCTGATTAATTGTTGAGGGAGTATGGGGTGGAGGTATATGCGTGGGCTAGGGGAAGAAGATGACGTTGAGAACTGTGGAATGAGAAAAAATAGCTAGTAGGGTTTGGCTTTATAAGAGTTTAAGATAAGTATCTCCAGTAAAGAGTCAAAGCACTTCTCCGGTATCGTCGTCAGTGAAAAACTAAAAATCCAGCATTTTGTCGGAGCTGAATGAAGCTGAATTTGAGCAGCAGTGTAGACAGTATTGCGGATTCATGGTGCAAGGCATATGTTCGTGTCCATTTTCTTGCATTGTGCTGGCGCTGAATTCGTGTGAGATTGTGAATTTGTGATGCATTAGCATCACTCCCTTGGGGCAACTTGGGCAGCATCCAAATCCATGGTCGCAGCACCTCTTTCTGCCGTCCATTCCTCCTGTCCGTCTTGGGTTGTACTAAATGGTATGTGTATTTTGTAACGTCCAACCGATCGAGAAGGGTTTGCTAGTGGTCCTGATTTATATTAGATTTTCTTCAATAATTTGTTTGTCCATTATCTGCGTTGTGTTTCACTCTTGTTCGGCATCACCTAATGCGGGCATCTCGCTCGTATGACAGTGATGCTTTGTAATCCCTGCTACCCACTTAATGAAATACATGCATAAGCGTGCTCGTGGGGAAAAAAAATGAATAGCTAGGTCTGATATTGGATCCGGATACGTATTATGTGTCGGCTACCAAGTCCAGTTATGTTAAAGCCCAAGATGAATTGCAGCCTATAAAAGGATGAGTTAGAGTTGTTTTTTTTCTCTAAAAGTATTTAAAAGTTTTAACAATAAACTAAGTTCAAATTCTACCTTTACTAAAATATTCGAAAAACTTAGAATAAATTGTGAAAATATAAATTGTCAGTTTCACATAAATTTCTGTTGCTAAAGTTTTAAATTTGGGTGCAATCTTGCGGCATTAGAGTACAGTTTAAACACAAGTTAACGGTATAAGAAAATTTACAAAGTTAGGCATTTAACTAAAGTTTCTTGAACAATTGAAAATATGTGATACATATGGCTGTTCCCTTTGTTCAATGTTCAACGATTTGCATGGACATTAATTGTTTGCATTCAGAGTCGAGACAAATCCGTATTTGTAGTTGTATCCAACATTATCCATGTCTGACTCTAACTCCAAAGGAAAATATTAAAACAAATATGGAATGGGCAACATTCATCCTGACGAGGACATCAACACCGATCATACATCCACGCCGTCCACGCCGACACCTGCTGGTCCTATTACCCGTGCTCGTGCTCGAACACTTAATCATCAAGTGAGTTCCTTCTTGAGCTCTTGTCCATCCTGTTTAGATCTTGGAGACACCTGCACTCTTGTTTTGATTAGGAATCAAGGAGAAGACCGAAAGGGAAAAGGACTCGCGTAGGCTGGATTCGGACTGCAGCACACCTCCAACTTGCGACGGTCGCCACGGTTACATACGGAGTCGGATTGGGATGATTCTGGACTTGTTGGAAAGCTAATAAAGTCTACTTTCATACGGATCTGACCTCATACTCATACCTGCTTATAAACGGCGTCAACAGCCCAAAAATCATCGAGAGGTCTATTCTGTCCAGGGTGCTGCGCCACCTTAAGTTAGCCCAATGGGCTTGTATCGTTTAGAGTCCAGTAGGGACGCGTCCTAGGGTTGGAGCACGACCCAAACTCTCTTGTGGTCGTCCTCCACACGTCATATACCCCTTAGCCGCCACCAGGAACACTTGGGTTTTGTTTAGATCAAGTTTAGCCTTTGCTACTTGCTTGTAGGCGCGCGTGCTGATCCAGCCGCCCGTCTCCTTGTCTTCGGAACCCCACTCAAAATAAGATTCAGTTTGAGGCTTTCAATTTCATCTTGCAAATTCAGTGCTTGTTTTCTTGTTCTTGCTAGTTCTTCGATTGCTTGCAGGACGGGAGCCCTAGTGGCTGGTTGTCGCGCTCCACAAGATCGTGACGGCCTTTGGAGGTGGTGTATCGGTTGCTAAGGCGTGGTCTTGGAAGGCTGTAGTCGGGCCGTGAACGTCATCTCCATCCACCAAATCGAGTGATCTCACGCCTCTCATCGAAAGATCGTCCATAAACCCTAGCGGGTTCATATCAATTGGTATCAGAGCAAGGTTTATCGGTGAGAGACTTGTAATTCTTCGCTGTTTTTATTTTTCCTACAGTCCAAAAAAGCCAAAAAAATAGTAGATTAGTTTCCTACAATCCTATAGACCTTTGGGCCGTGGCTAGTGCTACCTAGTTAGGGCTTGTTGAGTCGTCGGTTGCATCGGTTGTGTCAAGTTGCTGGTCTTAGTTTTAGTCCTTTAGAGTTTCGAGTTCTTGTCACGTTCTATCACAACACGCGCTATCATATAGTCTCTCTGTTGGCCGAATCCAAGTAGGGTTTGAAGTTTGAATCGGACAAGGAATCGGCTGTTCCTCTCTGTTGGCCAAATCCAAGTAGGTTTTCAAGTTTGAGTCGGATCAAGGAATCGGGTATTCCTCGCTGTTGGCCAAGTCCGAGTAGAATTGGAAGTTCCAATCGGACGAGAAATCAGTTCACCCTGTGCTACAAATATCAAACGAACCACGCAGCAAGTATTCATATCTAAACGAGTGGCTTACTCTAGAGAGAGAGAGAGAGAGAATACCCCCGCCCTTTCGGAAAAAGTGTGTGTGCTAAGTTACTCTTTGGGAGTGTTCTTGTTCATATAATCAGTTTTGAGTGCCCCCTAAAAAAAATATTCAAAAAAAAAGAAAAAAAAGAAAAAAAAGAGAAAGAAGCAAAAGAAAAGAAGAGAAAGGGGCTGATCTTAGAGATTTTTCGTTCACTTCGGGTGGTGTGTTGTGCTCTCCTTTGTGTCCAGGCTCGCGTCTCTAGCACGGTCTAGACTAGGACCAGCACAGTACCGCCGGTTGAACGATTATTCAGCTTGCTTTTTGTAACTAACGTGGTGCTAGTTCGTTCCTTGTTTCAGCCCACCTATAGCTCCACATATTCTACAGCTTGACAAGTCTCGTGCTGCGGCACCGATACACTTCATCCATTGCTGCAGACTTGTTGGTAGACGACCCCTCCTGTCGAGCAAGGTAAGAACTGGTAAGAACTTGTGTAACAGGTGGAGAGTGAGCGACTTGCTGTAGCTACATCCTAGTAGTTGTAGGGCTTTATTTCTTCACTTGTCTTCTTGTTGTCTTTGTCTTTGAACCATGCCAGGGTCCGACGGAGATAACCAAATTCCACATTCGCTCGCACAAAGGGCATCATACAACATTTTGAAAGGAAAGTGAAGCTGCACACGGAGGGACTTGATAATGACTTGCAGGTGACAAATGACAAACTTGGGCAGTTGGAGGCTACGCAGATTGCCACAGACAACAAGCTTGCAGGTTTGGAGCAGTCCATTGCTAGTGTGGACAAAAGCCTTGCTGCTCTGCTGAGGCGTTTTGATGACCTCCACAACAATGATAAAGACCAGCATAAAGAAGAAAAGAAGGAGGAAGATCGAGAGGATGATAGTTATGATGAAGAATACACAGGTGATACTGAACATGATGATCGAGACACTCGTGATCGACGTCGCCTACGTCACAACCGTAGAGGTATGGGTGGCCGCCGCCGACGCGAGGTACACAATAATGATGATAATTTCAGTAAGATTGAATTTAAAATACCTCCTTTTGATGGTAAATATGACCCTAATGCATACATTACTTGGGAGATTGCTGTTGATCAAAAGTTTGCATGCCATGAATTTCCTGAGAACACACGTGTTAGGGCTGCTACTAGTGAGTTCACAGATTTTGCTTCTGTTTGGTGGATTGAATATGGCAAGAAAAATCCTAATAACATACCTAAAACTTGGGATGCGCTGAAACGAGCCATGAGAGCTAGATTTGTTCCATCTTACTATGCCCGTGATATGATAAATAAGTTGCAGCAATTGAGACAAGGTTCTAAAAGTGTAGAAGAATACTATCAGGAATTACAAACGGGTATGTTGCGTTGTAAATTAGAGGAGGATGAGGAACCTGCTATGGCTAGATTTTTAGGTGGGTTAAATCGGGAAATTCAGGATATCCTCGCTTACAAAGAATACAATAACGTAACCAAACTGTTTCATCTTGCTTGTAAAGCTGAACGAGAAGTGCAGGGACGACGTGCTAGCGCAAGGACTAATGTTTCTGCAGGGAAAGCTAGTTCATGGCAGCCGCGCACGTCTACAACTCCGTCTACACATACTCCTACGCCATCATCTAGTGATAAGACTCGAGCTGCCCCCACCAATTCAGTAGCGAAGACAGCGCAAAAGCCGGCTGCGAGTACTTCATCCGTGGCATCGACCGGTAGAACAAGCAACATACAATGTCATCGGTGCAAGGGATATGGCCATATGATGCGTGACTGCCCAAACAAGCGTGTTATGATTGTCAAAGATGATGGTGAGTGTTCATTCGCTAGTGATTTTGATGAAGATACACTTGCATTGCTTGCAGCTGACTATGCAGGTAGTGAGGAACACATAGAAGAACACATTAATGCAGGTGACGCGGAGCACTATGAGAGCTTGATTGTACAGCGAGTGCTTAGTGCACAAATGGAGAAGGCGGAGCAAAATCAGCGACACACTTTATTCCAAACAAAGTGTGTCATCAAGGAGCGTTCGTGCCGCATGATCATTGATGGAGGTAGCTGCAACAACTTGGCAAGTAGCGACATGGTACAGAAGCTCGCCCTCACCACCAAACCACACCCCCATCCCTACTACATCCAATGGCTGAACAACAGTGGTAAGGCAAAGGTAACGAGACTGGTGCGAATCGATTTTGCCATCGGATCATACAAAGATATTGTTAAATGTGATGTTGTGCCTATGCAAGCTTGCAATATTCTGCTAGGTAGACCATGGCAATTTGATAGAGATTCGATGCATCATGGTAGATCAAATCAATATTTGTTTCTATACCATGATCGAAAAATTATGTTGCATCCTATGTCTCCTGAAGCTATTATGCAATCTGATGTTACTAAGGCTGCAAAAGCAAAGAGCGAGAGTGACAAATCTGTTGTTGATGACAAAGATGAGATAAAATTGAAAGGATGTTGTATGCTTGCTACAAAATCTGATATTAATGAGTTCAGTGCATCCACCTCTGTTGCTTATGCTTTGGTATGCAAGGATGCTTTGATTTCATTTGAGGATATGCAACGTTCTTTGCCCCCTGCTGTTGCTAACATTTTGCAGGAGTATTCTGATGTGTTCCCCATTGAGATACCAGCGGGGCTGCCACCAATACGAGGGATTGAGCACCAAATTGATCTTATCCCTGGAGCATCTTTGCCAAACCGTGCGCCATACAGGACCAATCCGGAGGAAACGAAGGAAATTCAGCGACAAGTGCAAGAACTACTAGACAAAGGTTATGTGCGTGAGTCTCTTAGTCCTTGTGCTGTTCCAGTGATTTTAGTGCCTAAGAAAGATGAAACATGGCGCATGTGTGTTGATTGTAGGGCTATTAATAATATCACCATTCGATATCGACACCCTATTCCACGACTAGATGATATGCTTGATGAATTGAGTGGTGCTATTGTGTTTTCAAAGGTTGATTTGCGTAGTGGGTACCACCAGATTCGTATGAAATTGGGAGATGAATGGAAAACTGCTTTCAAAACCAAGTTCGGTCTATATGAGTGGTTAGTCATGCCTTTTGGGTTAACTAATGCACCTAGTACTTTCATGAGATTAATGAACGAGGTTTTGCGTGCTTTCATTGGGAAATTTGTTGTCGTCTACTTTGATGATATACTGATTTATAGCAAATCCATGGATGAACACCTTGATCACTTACGTGCTGTTTTCAATGCTCTACGTGATGCACGTTTGTTTGGTAACCTTGAGAAGTGCACTTTCTGCACCGATCGAGTATCGTTTCTTGGCTATGTTGTCACTCCACAAGGAATTGAGGTTGATAAAGCCAAGGTGGAAGCTATACAAGGATGGCCTGTACCCACGACGGTCACACAAGTGCGGAGTTTCCTAGGACTTGCTGGTTTCTATCACCGTTTTGTGAAGGACTTCAGCACCATTGCTGCACCATTGAATGAGCTTACAAAGAAGGGAGTGCCCTTTTCTTGGAGCAAAGCACAAGAGCACGCCTTCCATGTGTTGAAAGATAAGTTAACACATGCACCTCTACTCCAACTCTCTGATTTTAATAAGACTTTCGAGCTTGAATGTGATGCGAGTGGAATTGGATTGGGTGGTGTTTTGTTACAAGAAGGAAAACCTGTTGCATACTTTAGTGAGAAATTGAGCGGGCCTATTCTTAATTATTCTACATATGATAAGGAATTATATGCTCTAGTGCGGACATTAGAAACATGGCAGCATTATTTGTGGCCCAAAGAATTTGTTATACATTCTGATCATGAATCTTTGAAGCATATTCGTAGTCAAGGAAAACTGAATCGTAGACATGCAAAATGGGTTGAATTTATTGAATCTTTTCCTTATGTTATCAAACACAAGAAAGGGAAGGATAATATCATTGTAGATGCATTATCTAGGAGATATATTTTGCTAAATCAACTTGATTACAAGATCTTTGGGTTAGAAACAATTAAAGACCGATATGCTCATGATGCTGATTTTAAAGAAGTGCTGCTGCATTGTAAAGATGGGAAAACGTGGAACAAATTCATCCTCAATGATGGGTTTGTGTTTAGAGCTAACAAGCTATGCATTCCAGCTAGCTCCGTTCGCTTGTTGTTGCTGCAGGAAGCGCATGGAGGTGGCTTGATGGGGCATTTTGGAGCGAAGAAGACGGAGGACATTCTTGCTGGTCATTTCTTTTGGCCAAAGATGCGATGAGACGTGGAGAGATTTGTTGCTCTCTGCACAACATGTCAAAAGGCTAAGTCCCGGTTGAATCCACATGGTTTGTATATGCCTCTTCCTGTTCCTAGTGCTCCTTGGGAGGATATTTCTATGGATTTTGTGTTGGGATTGCCACGGACTAGGAAAGGGCGAGATAGTGTTTTTGTGGTTGCGGATCGATTCTCTAAAATAGCATATTTCATACCATGTCATAAAACTGATGATGCTACAAATATTGCTGATTTGTTCTTTCGAGAAGTTGTTCGCTTGCATGGTGTGCCAAATACAATTGTTTCTGATCGTGATGCTAAATTTCTTAGCCATTTTTGGAGAACTTTATGGGCCAAATTGGGGACTAAGCTTTTATTTTCCACCACTTGTCACCCCCCAAACTGATGGTCAAACTGAAGTTGTGAATAGAATTTTGTCTACTATGTTAAGGACTGTTTTAAAGAAGAATATTAAGATGTGGGAAGATTGTTTGCCTCATATTGAGTTTGCTTATAATCGTTCGTTGCATTCTACTACGAAGATGTGTCCCTTTGAGATTGTTTATGGCTTGTTACCACATGCTCCTATTGATTTAATGCCATTGCCAAGTTCTAAAAAGTTGAATTTTGATGCTAAGCAACGTGCTGAATTGATGCTAAAACTACATGAAACCACTAAAGAAAACATAGAGCGCATGAATGCTAAGTACAAATTTGCTGGAGATAAAGGTAGAAGAGAATTGATTCTTGAACCTGGAGATTTGGTTTGGTTGCATTTGCGAAAGGATAGGTTTCCTGAATTAAGAAAATCTAAATTGATGCCTAGAGCGGATGGTCCTTTTAAAGTGATGCAACGAATAAATGAGAATGCATATAAGCTTGATCTTCCTGCAGATTTTGGGGTTAGTCCCACATTTAACATTGCAGATTTGAAGCCTTATTTGGGTGAGGAAGATGAGCTTGAGTCGAGGACGACTCAAATTCAAGAAAGGGAGGATGATGAGGACATCAACACCGATCATACATCCACGCCGTCCACGCCGACACATGCTGGTCCTATTACCCGTGCTCGTGCTCGAACACTTAATCATCAAGTGAGTTCCTTCTTGAGCTCTTGTCCATCCTGTTTAGATCTTGGAGACACGTGCACTCTTGTTTTGATTAGGAATCAAGGAGAAGACCGAAAGGGAAAAGGACTCGCGTAGGCTGGATTCGGACTGCAGCACACCTCCAACTTGCGACGGTCGCCACGGTTACATACGGAGTCGGATTGGGGTGATTCTGGACTTGTTGGAAAGCTAATAAAGTCTACTTTCATACGGATCTGACCTCGTACTCATACCTGCTCATAAACGGCGTCAACAGCCCAAAAATCACCGAGAGGTCTATTCTGTCCAGGGTGCTGCGCCACCTTAAGTTAGCCCAATGGACTTGTATCGTTTAGAGTTCAGTAGGGACGCGTCCTAGGGTTGGAGCACGACCCAAACTCTCTTGTGGTCGTCCTCCACACGTCATATACCCCTTAGCCGCCACCAGGAACACTTGGGTTTTGTTTAGATTAAGTTTAGCCTTTGCTACTTGCTTGTAGGCGCGCGTGCTGATCCAGCCGCCCGTCTCCTTGTCTTCGGAACCCCACTCAAAATAAGATTCAGTTTGAGGCTTTCAATTTCATCTTGCAAATTCAGTGCTTGTTTTCTTGTTCTTGCTAGTTCTTCGATTGCTTGCAGGACGGGAGCCCTAGTGGCTGGTTGTCACGCTCCACAAGATCATGACGGCCTTTGGAGGTGGTGTATCGGTTGCTAAGGCGCGGTCTTGGAAGGCTGTAGTCGGGCCGTGAACGTCATCTCCATCCACCAAATCGAGTGATCTCACGCCTCTCATCGAAAGATCGTCCATAAACCCTAGCGGGTTCATATCACATCCATTTTTGGTCTGATTACACTCCTATTTGGCATAGCTTGAGCAGGCTTTGAGGACAACAATGATGGGGTTCAATGCACCAAGCAACTTCGGTTGTTTGGTTTGGTGACTAGATGGGATAAAATGGATCCATTCTCATTTTCTAGGATGGGATGGTCCCAAGTTGTTGTTTAATTGGGGGGGGGGGGGGGGGGGGGGGGGTAGAGTCATCCATGTCTTATGTTCAGTAGGAGGGATGAAGTAAGGAAGAATTCGACTGTTTGTTTTCGGTTAGCAGCTATTAGTGTGGGGCCAGCATGTCAGGCTTTCTACCTTTTCCTTCCTCCATACTATCCCATGACACAGTATATAGTACCACAATATATAGAAACACTCGCTCACGGTGTGAGCGAGGGACGAGCGTGTCCCTCCCAAATGTGTTTTTCCACACCGTCCCTAGAAATCGGGGGACATGCATTAAGCATATTGTTATACGAGTCCAACGAGAGAGCAGAAATGTGTTTTTAAGAGATATTAGAATTGAATGTTTAATTTTTTCTTTATTATTCCTCTGTTATAAAGATTAATTTAAAACACGTGCGTGTCACACATGCATGCCCACTAATTGAAAATAAACAATACCTAAATTAAGAGTCCATATAAATTATAACAAGTAAATAGCTAAGTTCAAATTTTAAATTACAAAAGATAGTAGCTTCGTTTTCATACGTTGAAAAAAATTTATATCTATATCTATACCTAATATTAAAGATGTAAAATTTCTCTTCACCTATTTTTTTCATCCGGAACTATCTTAATAACAAACTTCGTGAATATAGAAACTGCATGTAGTCCTTCTCTTTATTTATATTATATAACAAGTACATGTGCTTAAAGTAATTTGGAAAGATAGGAATCATAATCTAACTAGATCTGTCCAATTCCGAGTAATCTCAATATACGAATCATAATCAAATAGAAAAAATATAAGAATAGAAATCTATATCTTCTATCTCTATATACCTTCTATACCTGATATTAAACAGCCAAGTTTCTGATTTGTTGCTTGTCTGTAGTCCAAAGTGAACACGGTAAAAAAAAAACGAACACGGTAAAGTCTGTTGGCCAATCTGCTGCCTCTTGGCAAATGTAGAAAGCGTTTTTGTCCGCGTCCTTCGCTAGATTGTTTTTTTTTCTATTTTATCATTTCTTTTTTTCGTTTCCGCTTTTCTCACGTTTAGTATCTTGATCATTTTCTTCTTCTTTTCTTGTCTCTGTCGACGTTTGACCACCGATAGCCTGCCACGGGGGTTTCTGGGGAAGTATGTTTGGGCTTCAGCGTATGCAGAACTCGACGGTTAACGTAAGAGACAGTCGATTTATCCTGATTCGGACCCTCGATCGTAGATCGAGTAATAGCCTATGTCCAGTCGGCGTTAGCCTTTGCGTTGGATTGATCATAAAGTGTTGTGTTGTACAATTATTGTCTAAACTCTCTATCCAAGGAGCCATGCCCTTCTTTATATAGTTAGGAGGCCAGAGTCCTAGTCGGTTTACAATGAGAGTTCCTATTAGGATTATAGAATAATACTACTATTAAGATTACAGGGGAAGAATCCTAGTTAGGCTAGTTCTTCTCCCTTCCTTGTGGGGTATCCCGTCGGTCCCGCACCGACAAGCCCCGAGCACTTCATGGTTGAGTTCTGGAAGCCTCGTGTTGTTCCTTCAAGTCTTGTCGAGCAGGAACAAGCGTCGTCCGAGTGCTTTCTTGAGCGAAACCGTGCAACGCTTCGTGAGATCTTCGCGTGGTGTGTACCTTTTTAAAGAAAAAAGTACCCCTATTTGGATGTAGCCCCCGAGCCTCTTGCTGTTTGGCACAAGGAGCTTAAGGGTCTTTTCTTGAAATCTCCCTGATTCTTCGTTGAAAGGCTCCCGAGCATATACCCGGTTTCTTTGTTGAAAAGAGCTCTGATTTAGCTGTGTTCGGGTTCTTTTTGTCGAAAAGAGCTTGGATATAGCTATGTCTGGGTTCTTTTTATCTTGTGGCCTTGAAGTCGTCTGTCTTGAAGAAGTGTTCTGAGTGACGTGCGCTTTTTTGAAGAAAAAAGTGCACTCACTGAGTGTAGCCCCCGAGCCTCTTGCTATTTGGAACAAAAAGTTGGAGGGTCTTGAATCTGAGTTGTTCGAAAGAACTGTATACCTTCCTTTTGCAGCCCCCGAGCATATATCCGGGTTGTTTTGTTCAGGAAGAACTCGGATGCAGGGTCTTAGCGTATTTTCTGGTAGTCTGCTGTTGTCAGATGTAGTTGTATGGTGGTGGTTGAGTGTAAATGCTTTTTGTTTACGGGTTGTACTGTGTTGGTATATTCTTCCGAATATGCTCGTCTTCGAAAATTGTTCCCTCTCACCTGAGTCTTCCATTATTGAGCCCTTTCTTTTCACTGTGTCCTTTGTTAGGCTTGTTTCGTTGGTACTCCTAGTCCATATGCACCGCTCCTTCGATCTATAAATACCCTCCCGGAGTGCTTGTTTTCATCCATTGAATATTCTGTTGAAACCTTCGTTGTCATAAATATGGTAGTTTGTGAAGTAGAGTAGCCCCCGGGCGTGTTTTGTAGTTCCTGTGTGTCTTGTCATAGCTGGAGGAAGTCTTGTGATAGGGATTAGAGGTAGGCTAATCAAGCAGCAGCAATGTACCAGGATGTACATGGCGGTAGTTGGAGGAAGTCTTGTGATGTGGGCTTTGTTCCTTCATTTGGCAGTTCTGGGTTGATCCATGTCGCCTATCTTGAGACTGTCCGGTGTAGATCAACACCATATCTAGCATCACATCGGTCTTGGGTAGACAGATGCCTGCCGGTCTTCTCTGCTCTATGTTGTCCCGCCGTGCTGCTGATTTCCGCCTTGGATGCACTACGTCCATCCTTTGAAGAAAGCAGTGTAGCCAAGGGTGGTTTATCCTTCCGAGTAGCAATTTGGGACACATAGTCGTTCCAGAGCCTAGCCGTGTCCGGGTTCCTCTTTGCTACTTTGCTTTTCGTGGTACCGAGTTCGTTGGGTCTTGTAAGATTTGTAATCTTCTATTTTTGAAGTCGCTTATAATGGAAAGAATCTTGTCTTCTGAGTTGTCATTTATTTTTCTGCTGTAGTCCTAGTTGTTCATGAGATTCCTGAGTTCTTTCTATAAGAACTGAGTTCTTATGTTCCTTGTGAGGTATCCCTTATTTTCTTCATGGTTGACGGGTTGCTTTTTGCAATAATCTGATAACTCCGCCGTAGTGCTGGATGGATAAGTCTGAAATCTGCCCATTGAATTGTACCATTGTGTGGATTTGTGCCCTCTGTTATTTTAGCTGTGTCAGTAAATGGACCGTTGCGTTCTCATACGGTGCTTTAACGGGCCTGGTGGGCCGTTTTTATCACTGTAAAATCTATTTAAAGACTCTTCATCTTCTTTTTCTTTACTGCCCTTCTCTTGCCTTGAAACCCTAGCTTTCAGAAATCCGCCGTCACCATTGCCGCCATCATCTTAGCGCTGCCGTCCAAACCTTCTCTTCCCCTAGTTCCTTCTTGCCTCCGTTAGTACATGGGTAGGAAGAAAGCTGTGAGCAAGTCCTAGGCAACCTTCGTGGATGAGGAGTCGTCTCTTTCCATGATCGAGAACCAGAAGTTTGTGGCCATGAGGGCTGCCTAGAAAGCTTGGCCGGCTCCGACAACAACTGAAGACCAGCTCCGTGAGCTTGCCGGCGATGGTCTAATCCAGAGCAAGGGCATTGCTGAATGGAGAGTTCTAGGCAAGCATCGGGTCCCTGCTCTAGGTCCTGGTGAGATTATCCTTTTCGTCTCTTTTATCCATGCCGGTCTTTGCCTTTCTACTTCCGCCTTCCTTCATCAATTTCTTGGATATTTTGGGGTTAGTCTAAACCATCTAACTCCGAATGTCGTCCTCCATCTTTCTATTTTCGTACATCTCTGTGAAGCTTTCCTTGGAATTTCTCCTTCTCTTTCTCTTTTCCGTCACTTCTTTCGTTTGAAGCCTTAACCCCGCCATGAAGACACCAACGTTCTTGGCGGCTGTGGGATTCAGTTTTGCTAGGGTCTTAAAAGCAAGTTCTTTGACTATGACCTAGTTGATTATGTGAGGAATTGGCATGCTGATTGGTTCTATGCCGCCAATTTGATTCCTTCTCTAGTCATACATTCTGGATCTGGTCCCTCGGTTAACGACCGGTGGGAAAAGAACTCCCTGACGCCGGCTGAGGTTCAGGTGATCCAGCCATTTCTCGATAGGATAAGTACTCTGAAATAGCAGGGTTTGACCAGCTTTGGTATTGTCTCGAGCTTTCTTCGTCGTCGTGTTCAGCCTCTGAAGGAGCAAGAGAACCTTGGCTTCGAGTACTCTGGGGCTGAGGATCCTTCACGCATGGTCCCTACCGTTGAGTTGACCGACGAGGAGGTCCTCGAGCGTCTCCAGAAGATGCTGAAAGGAGCAAGCGTTGTCTCGCTTATTGTCTCTGAGTTCTCTACCAACAACCCGCCTCTAGCTGTAAGTCATTTTCTCTTCGTGCGAGTACTTTCTGTATTTCTTTTGCTATATCCATTTTTGCTTAATTTTCCTTGTCTTGTTGTTTTATTCTTTTTGTAGGAATTAGGGCGCAACTTTGTTGACCTGATCCCCCTTGATGTCCTCCCTGCCATGGTGAATACTAGGGAGAACCTTGCTAGGGCTTCTGTAACCAGTGAGTTCCCAATCACCACCATGTTTCCTGGAGTTTCTTCTGGAGTTGTTGATGTATATGAAGAATAAGTTCCTCGTCTAGTCCCTCGAGGTTCTCGTAGTGTCTCGAAGAGGGGGCGAGCGGATGGTTCTTCATCTAGTTTACCTGCTTCCAAGAAGTCTCGCCAGTCAAGTACTCATCCAGGTACTCCAGTTGTAGCTAGCATGCTCTTAGGTGAGCATATTAATACACTCTGTCCCTTTGCCTTCTTGTTTTTGTCTTGAACCGAGTTCTTTTGTTCTTTTTTAGCTGGTGCTATGGTGGCCTTGGTCAAGACTGAGGAAGAAGAGGGTGATGATGCACCCCTTATCATGCGGCGGTGAGTTATTTTCTTATTTTGCTGCTGCTGAATCCCTCATTTTTGTTTTGACTTTGGTCTTGATCTTTTTGTAGTAAGCGGTCGTCGGGTACGAGTTCTTCTAAGGCTCCTACACTAGGTTCTTCTATGGCCCCGGTGTTGAGTTCTTCCGTAGCTCTGGTACCGAGTTCTTCCGAAGCTCCGGTACCGGCTATACCGCTCCTACCGCCTAGTGGCGGGGACGTTTTTGCTGCCGTGGTTCCTCCTGCGAGGTCTTCTTTTTGTTTTACAAAGAAGAAGATAGCTAGGTGAGTGGATTCTGGTTTCGTCTCTTTGCTTCTGTTCTCCTTTTCTCTTGTTCTCATTGGCGAGTTCTTTTATCAACTTTTAGGCCTTCGTCTTCTCTTGTCCCTCCATCGACTTCTTGCCAGCCCTCTGTTGTGCCACCAAGTACTGAACCTCAGGACTCACAGTGCACTGTTAGTGAAGTGGTTGTGGGGGCGACAAGGCCTTCTGGTGACGATGCTGCTACTGTCTTGGTTGCCCTGGAGGTGACTGTGGCCATTGTGGTGGATTCATTTAGAGAGGTAGCCGGGACTTCTCATGATGTGTCCTTGATCTTGCCTTCTCTGCATTGGCCGTCTTCTCCCTCTGCTCCTCTTTCTACTAAAGATGTGGTTCATCAATTTGATGCCACTCATCGGTTGTCAGAGTTGACCGCTTCTTGGGGAGACTTCGCGACCTTTGCGACTTCTTTTGGAGAAAAACTCCAAGTAAGTTTTCTAAAGTTCTTTCTTTAGATGTCCGTCTTTCTCCTGTTCTTATGCCTTCTTTCACTCTTTCTTTTTTGTTCAGTCCTTCTCTCGGTACCATACCGGCTTCTTCTTCTCGTCGGAAACCGAGAAGAAGTTGTCTTCTGAGTTGAGCGCCCTGAAGGCAGAGCTGGATCTCTACCAGGCCGAGATGGAGGCTGAGCATCAAACGCATCAAAAGGAGGAACAAGGTCTTTGTTCCTGGGTTGTTGAGGCCGAGAAGCAAAGGGATGCTGCTATCCAGGAGGCTTTAAAGAATTTGGAGGCCATGAAGAACTTGGAGGCCATGAAGAAGGAGTGCAACGATATTGCGGGTTCTTTTTGTTTCCTTCTATATTCAGATTCTCTTTTCTGCTGACTTGTTGTTTGTTGCCTTGTCTAGCTCTCCGAGTTGAAAGGCAGAAGCTCTCGGAGGGCATTGATGAGATGAAGACTCTTGTTCGTTCTAGTTAGAACAAGGCTGAGGAGGTAATCTAGCTAGTATGAGTCCGTTTGCCCTTTCTACCTGTCTGTTGGCCTTTGGATGTGCAACTGATGCGTAATCTATTTTGAAACTGCAGTCCTGTGCTCAACTTTGGAATTCTGTGGCCATGAAGGGAGAACCCAAATCTGTGATGATTCGATTGGGCATGCCAAAGCGGTGCATAATGTCTTGGATGAACTCGACTACTTTGGCTGTGTTGTATTTTGCTAATGGTTTGAATTCAATCCATTTGGTGAACTTGTCAATTGCCATGAAGATGTACTCAAATCCGCCTTGTGCTTTCTTGAGAGGTCCTACTTGATCCAGCCCTCAGCAGGAGAAGGGCCAAGCAGGTGGTATGCAGATGAGGTTGTGGGCAGGCACATGAGCCTGTCTTGCGAATATCTAACAACTTTTACATCTTCTGATGAGTTCTTCTGCGTCTTTCAAAGTGGTTGGCCAATAGAAACCAGTGTGAAATGCTTTGCCGACTAGTGTTCTTGAAGCGGCATGATTTCCACAGCAACCTGAGTGTATTTCGTCTAGGATTTGTTTGCCTTCTTCAAATGAGACGTGTTTTAGGAGTACTCCTGATGATGCGGCTCTTCTATAGAGCTTGTCTCCTACTATGACGTAAGTCTTGCTTCTGCAAACAACTTGTGTGGCTTCCTGTTTTTCTGCTGGCAACTTATTCTCTTTGATGTAATCAATAAAAACCTGTGTCCATGAAGTGTTGATTACTAGAATCTGGTTGCCTTTGGCTATGAGTTCTGGGGTTGTCTCACTGGGTTGTTTGATAGAAGGAGCTGATAGCTCCTCTATGAATACGCCGGGTGGGACCTTTGCTCTGTCTGATCCGAGCTTGGTGAGGATATCTGCTGCAATGTTGGAATCGCGCAAGACATGTAGAATTTCAAATCCTTGGAAATGTTTTTTGAGTTTTCTGATTTCAGCGCAGTAAGCACCCATGTTTTCTTTGGTGCAATCCCAATCTTTTTTGACTTGGTTGATGACTACTGCTGAATCGCCGTATATGAGTAATCGCTTGATTCCAAGGGTAATTGCCACTCGTAGCCCGTGGATGAGAGCTTCGTATTCTGCTTCATTGTTGGTAGCTTGCCATAATATCTAAAGGACATACTTAAGTTGTTTTCCGTCCAGAGAGATTAGGAGAACGCCCGCACCGGCTCCACCTAGCTTGAGTGATCCATCAAAGTACATCTTCCAGTGGTCAAGGATTGTATTTGAATAGGTTGTTGAATCTCTGTCCATTCTGCAACAAAATCTACAAGGGCTTGAGATTTAATTGCTTTTCGTAGGGTGAAATCGATGTTGAGAGCGCCGAGTTCAACCACCCACTTGGATATGCGCCCTGTTGCGTCTTTGTTGTGTAAGATGTCTCCTAGTGGGAAATCTGTTACCATGGTAATCTTGTGGCTTTCAAAATAGTGACGAAGCTTGCGTGAAGTGATCAGTAGGGCATAGAGTAGTTTTTGCACATGCGGGTACCAGATTTTTGATTCTGACAGTACTTCGCTGATGTAGTATACTGGGCGTTGTACTTTATACACGCGCCCTTCTTCTTCTCTTTCTACTACTATCGCCGTGCTGACTACAGTAGAAGTTGCCGCAATGTATAGCATCATGTCTTCATCTTTCTTTGGAGGTGTGAGGACTGGTGAGGATGTGAGGTATTCCTTAAGTTTCTTGAAAGCTTCATTGGCTTCTTCCGTCCACTCGAACTTGTCTATCTTCTTTAGTAGTTTAAAGAAGGGTAACCCTTTTTCGCCGAGTCTTGAAATGAAACGATTGAGTGCCACCATGCAGCCTATTAGTTTTTGTACATCTTTGACACTTCGAGGAGGGCCCATCTCTGTTATGGCTCAAATTTGCTTGGCGCTTGCTTCGATTCTGTGATGACTGACCAAGAATCCGAGTAGTTGTCCTGAAGGAACTCTGAATACACACTTGTTTGGGTTCAATTTCCACCTCCACCTTTTTAGATTCTCGAAGGTTTGTTTTAGGTCTTCAATCAGTGCATCCGGATTCTTTGTTTTTACAACCATGTCATCCACGTAAGCTTCCATGTTTTTGCCGATCTGATCACTAAGGCTTGTTTAGATAGCTCTTTGGTAAGTGGCTCCAGCATTCTTGAGTCCAAATGACATGGTCTTGTAGCAGTAGGCGCCGAACGGAGTGATGAAAGATGTCTTGCTCTGGTCTTGTTCCTTTAGTGTGATCTGGTGATATCCTGAATAGCAATCAAGGAAGGATAATAGGGCAGATCCTGCTGTTGAATCAACTATCTGATCAATGCGTGGTAGCCCAAATGGATCTTTTGGGCAGTGTTTGTTGAGATCTGTGTAGTCGACGCACATGCGCCACTCGTCCGTATTCTTTTTCTGTACTAGAACTGGATTTGCTAGCCAATCTGGATGGATGATTTCTCTGATAAATCCAGCTACCATTAGTTTTGTAATTTCCTTTTTAATTGCTGCCTTTTTGTTGGGAGAGAATCATTGTAGTCGTTGCTTCACAGGCTTGGAGCCTTCATTGATATCAATTTTGTGCTCAGCCAACTCTCTTGGGACCCCTAGCATGTCGGCTGGCTTCCAAGCGAAGATATCCTTGTTGTCCCAAAGAAAGTTGGTGAGCGCGAGTTCCTATTTTGCTGATAGGTGTGCACTGATGGTTGCTGTTTTTGAGGGATCACCGGTGCCTAGGTCAATTTGCTTGACGTTGGCTTATTTTGGTGGTGCTAGGATGCTTGGCTTTTTAGCCGGTATCTCTAGTTCTTCTTGGCTTATTTCTATGGCAATAGTGGCTATTTCTTTTCTTCCATCGTTTGCCTGTGCTTTTGCTTCAATTTGAATTGCCTGAACGTCGCAGTCAAAAGCGCGCTTCAAATCACTTCGAAGAGAAAGGACACCGTTAGGTCTTGACATCTTAAGCAGTAGGTACGGATAATGCGGTATTGCCATGAATTTTGCTAGCGCTGGGCGCCCGAGGATTGCATGGTATGATGAATCGAAGTCCGCAACCTCAAACTTGATGAACTCTATACGGTAGTTCGAGGGAGTTCCAAAAGTAACTGGTAGAGTAATTTTTCCGAGTGGCATGGTTGCCTTGCCGGGTACTATGCCATAAAAAGGTGTACTTGTTGGTGTAATCATCCTAGCGAGTTATAGTCCCATCTTCCTTAGAGTTTCTGAAAAAATGATGTTGAGTCCGGCTCCTCCGTCGATTAGTACTTTTGTAACAGTCATACCGGCAATGGTTGGATCTAAAACTAGTGGGTAATGGCCTATGTTACCTACGTTGGTCCATTGGTCTTCTCTTAAAAATTGGATTGGATACTCTGATCAATTAAGATATCTTGGTGTAGCAGGTTCTGCTGTCATGATGGTTCGTAACGCTAGTTTTTCTTGATGTTTGCTTCTGGAATCTGGAACCCCGGCAAAGATTACTGCTACTGTCCCTCTAGATTTTTGGAATCCCTTGTCTTCATGGTTGTCTCCTTCTTTTTTCTGATTGTCTTCTTTATTGTTTCCCTTGCTATCTTTTCTAGTGTATCTTTTGTTGAAGGAGTAGCAATTCCCGATGGTGTGCTTTCCATTGGGCTGCAAGGGGCAACGTATGTTCTCAATGTCGTCATACCTTCTGGGCTTGGTAAATTTCTTTGATTTGTCAGCCATTGTGTTGACACCGTTTTTTGCACGTGTCAAAATAATCGGAGTGGACTAATCGGCAAGGGGAAAGTTATTGAATACTTTGATAGCCAATGAAAGCCAGATGGTTGCCGATAGCTGGTGATGGTCGATGGAAAGGTTGATTTGGACTCGGGCGTTGCCGATGAGGTTGGAGGTGTTATTGTCGATGCCGATGAAGGGAGGCTTGAGGACTACTGCCGATGAAACATGGAGTATGCCGATGAAGGGAGGCTTGAAGACTACTGCCGATGAAACAGGGAATATGCCGATGAAGGAAGACTTGAAGACTACTGCCAATGAAATAGGGAGTATGCCGATGGGAAGGAGGACGGTGAGATTTCCATCGTAATTGAGGCGGACAGGGAAATAGATAGGAGTTGATTTCCTTTTCTATATTTGTTAGGGTATGATTCATGTAAGAGTCACGTGTTTCCTTAGATATGGGATTGGTGTCCTAGTTGTGTTTGGTTGTATCTCTTTAGATCAGGGTATAAATATGGAGTAAGGGGCAATGTAATAGATATATCAATCAATATCAAAACCAATTTTTACTCCTATTCGCATCTACTTACTTTTCGGCGACTTCGTCAATTTGCATATTTTTCCTTTTTTACGAGTTCTCATTGATTCGGCGAGCTGCATCGTTTCAGTGCGACCTTCGGCGATTCTTGAGTTCCGCGTGAGCACCTCTTGGCCATGACTTCCGGGCGTATCGCTGTTGTCAGGACTAAAGTGTTCGTATCTCCATCCTTGTCGATTAGCAGGTCAAATCGACTGGCACGCTTTGGATATTGATTCGGGTATTAGCCCTTTGTGTTTGCAGATCCACTTTTGCATCAACACATCTTTTGGCACGCCCGGTGGGACCAATCAATCAATATGTTCAATCCCGAGATCGATTCAGGGAACATTATCGCAGTATCAGAAGAAGATCTCAAGGAAGAACAGAGGCAGGCTATGGAAAAGGCTGTAGAAGAATACAAGCAGCTTTGTCTGAGATCGTTTAGCTTGAACAAGAGTGGACAAGTCATCTAGAAGCAAGATTTGCCGTTGCCTCGGCAGGTTACCTTTGACTCCAATCCTGGTAAACTTCAAGAGATGGTTAATTCTGCAGTAAATCATGCTTTGATTAATCATTCCAATGTGATGTCCAATACTGTTCATAATGCTGTGGTTCGAACTCTCAAAGAAGGACAAGCGGCACCACATTACGTTGGGCCTGCCTATCATCAACCAGAGCCGGCATCTGTCAAAACTCCATCGGCTCCTTCGGCCGTTGTGGGTACAGAAGTTACTTCCCCTCCAGTATTGGCAGGCTCACCTAATATTCAATCTACACCGATACAATCAGATCAGGTACTACCAGGAGGGCGAGTTCAGCTTAATACAGATCTATCGGCATCAGCTATGTCAGGCCCTGTGTCTCAGGATAGCCAGATTCCTACTAATTGGTGGGGATATGGCATGCCTCCAGAGTCATCTGCTTTCAATCCTAGATTACCTCAAGTGTTTGATGCAGTAGGAAGAGCGCCTATACCATCGGCCGTTTCGCCGATGGCTCAAGTGCCTCAATATGCCGCAACTACTTCTGTGCAACCAACTCCAGGAGGTTTCTAGATGCCTATGGTTCAAACATTCAATTCAAGTCCATCGGCGAGCTTACTGCCGATGCAGCAGAAAGCCCCTGCTATGAGTCAAACTGGGGTTCAGTTCATGCCTCAAACCAGTTATAATTATCCAACAATATCAGCAAATTACCAGCCATCGGTAAGTTTTGTACCGATGAGTTCTAATAATGATTGGTCAGGACAGTTACCTGTTCAACATACAGTTCAGCGAAATCAGCAGGTTGCAGGGATTCAACAAGGTCATATGCAAGCTGGTTTCCAGAATCAAGCATCGGCAGCCCAGCCGATGAATCCTTTCCAACAGGCTAATGGACCACAAGTAACGGCAAATATGCCAATTGCTGGAGATCGTGGGCCACAAAGATATGTGGAGGGATGTCAGCAGGCACCTCCTGTAGAAATTCAACCAGTTCGTCAGCAGGAGGCTGATGCTTTTTGGGCCGATAAGATAGCAGAAATTATGAAGGATCAGTTTGGGATAAAGCCCAAGGTCAATACTTATTCTTATCGGACTCCATACCCTCCTGCATACGATTTAATTCCTCTCCCAAATCGGTACAAGGTACCGGATTTCACTAAATTCTCTGGGCAAGATGATACATCAACAATGGAACATATCAATCGCTTCATTATTCAATGTGGAGAGGCAGCTAACAGAGATGAATTAAGAGTTCGATTATTTTCATCATCTTTGTCTGGATCAGCATTTACATGGTTCATTTCATTACCACCAAATTCTATTATTACTTGGGTTGATCTAGAAAAACAGTTCCATAAGTATTTCTTTGCTGGAATCCATGAAAAGAAGCTTACCGATTTAGTAAAATTGAGACAGCATAATGATGAATCGGTAGAGAACTTTGTACAAAGGCTACGAGATGTAAAAAATAAGTGCTACAGCCTGGTGCTGGATGATCGGCAGCTTGCCGATCTGGCTTTCCAAGGGTTATTGCCACATCTTAAAGACAGATATGCTTCTCAGGAGTTTGAAAGCCTCAGTCATCTTGTGCAAAGGATCTCTGATCAAGATACTAGGGTTTTTGAACCTAAAAAGAACTGGAGTAAAAAGGTATCATTTGTTGAAGAAGTAGGAGATTCTGACTCTGATGAAGAACCAGTTATCGGCTTAGCTGAGTGGGTTAAGAATAAAAAGCCGATATCATGTCCCTTTGGTCAAAAAGAGCCAGAAAAGTTTACCTTTGATATCACCAAGGCCGATAAAATATTTGATCTTCTGCTTCAAGAGGGTCAAATTAAGCTGTCACCTAATCATGTGATCCCATCGGCAGAAGAGTTGAAGAAGATTTTGTACTGCAAATGGCACAATGCAACTTCACACAGTACAAATGAGTGCAAGGTATTCAGGCAACAGTTACAAACGGCTATTGAATCTGGGAGAATTAAGTTTGGTACTTCCAAGACCCAGAAGCCGATGAAAATTGATCAACACTCTTTTCCAGCAAATATGTTGGATGCCAAAGGAAAGACCAAGGTATTGACGTCAGAGGCTGCTGAGAAAAACGCGTCAGTGGACCCCCAACATCGGATAACTACCGATGATGCAAAGAGTAAGGGTTTGCTAGGAGAAAGCAGTAGTTCCAAAAATCCTCCTCGACCTGGCATTGTGATTACTCATCGAAGGCAGCAGGAGGGTTGGCGTCAACGTAATGACCGATATCGACAACAGCAAGAAATGAGACGTCAGGAAGAATGGAATCGACATAAAGATCATTGGAGATGTCCGTTTTTCATCCATTGCTGGGAAGAAGGTATTAAATTGCCAACTGTTGAAAATTGCCCTGAGTGTAATGGTTATTACGGAGTCAATCGTTCAGAAAGGAGGTTTCAACTTGGTAACCAGGGTTTGTCTATCAATGAGCCGATCAGAGGCAGAGCATCAGTGCATGATCGGCTGGGGGGCAGACTTAGTGTACATGAGAGGCTTGGTAAACGCGCTGGATATTTTCCAAGGAATCAAGAGGAGCTTGAGGAGATGGCAAACGCAAGAGTTCTCGATGAGGAAATATTCTACAGGGACCCTAATATACGTCGTGTAGAACCAACTAGGACTTGTTATCAGCCGGTTTGGAAAACCAAGTTTCCTCGATGGTGCCCAGAGGGTCTGACAAAGACGCAGAGAAGGAGGATGCAACGTGAGCGTCAGGAGGATTTATACCAAGAGGAAAATTCCTCCAATGAAAGGCCTGGTCATCAGTAGTGGCAGGTAAAACACAAAAATAAGGCTCCATCGGCAGATGTTAATATGGTATTCATGTTGCCGATGGAGTTTTTGGCACTATCTGATAATGAGGAAGAAGTTGTTCTCTCTGATCAAGTAGCTCAGTTAACACTAGATCCAATGATGGCTGTTTTTGAGAAACCTACCGATGACGAGAGACAGCATCTTAAGGCTTTATTTGTGAAGGGCAGAGTTGATGGGCAGCCTGTGTCTAAGGTACTTATTGATGGAGGGGCTGCGATTAATATTATGCCTTACGTGATGTATCGGAAACTTGGTAAGGGAGATCAAGACTTGACCAAGACCGATATGATGTTGAAAGATTTTGAAGGCAATGTGTCACCGGCTAAAGGGGCAGTGTGCGTTGAATTGACCATCGGCAGCAAAACCTTGCCAACGACGTTCTTTGTTATCAACGGCAAGGGTGCATATAATCTGCTTCTAGGGAGGGATTGGATTCATGCTAATTGTTGTGTTCCTTCTACAATGCATCAATGCCTCGTACAGTGGATTGGGGATAAGATTGAGGTCGTCCCTGGTGATTCTTCTTATATCATCGCATCGGCAGAATCAGATACTTATGAGCGAACTAAATGCATATCAGGAGAAGCTTGGGAAAAAGAGTTCCTTAGAGTTGCTGATTATGAAATTCCACCGATCCAAGCAGTCGGTTCTGAAGAGGAGTTTTAATGGATAGGTTTGCCGATGATGGAAAATTAGGTCAAGGGTTCACATCGGCAGATGATTTAGTAGAAGTAGATATCGGTAATGGTGATAGGTCCAGGCCTACTTTTATTAGTGCTAAGTTAGATCCAAGTGTAAACAGCGAATAACAGATTTGTTAAAAGAGTATAAAGATTGTTTTGCTTGGGATTATACTGAGATGCCTGGATTAGACCGATCGATAGTTGAACATCGGTTACCTATCAAATCTGGATTTCAGCCACATCAGCAGCCAGCGCGCCGATGCAACCCTAATGTACTTCCTGACATTAAGGCCGAAATAACTAAATTAATTGAAGCAAAGTTTATTCGGCAATGTCGATACGCAGAGTGGATCTCTAATGTGGTTCCTGTTTATAAGAAAAATGGAAAACTTCGTGTCTGTATTGATTTCAGGAATCTCAATAAAGCCACGCCGATGGATGGTTATCCAATGCCGATTGCTGATTTGTTGATTGATGCTGCGGCTGGACATCAAATTATCAGCTTCATGGATGGTAATGCAGGGTACAATCAAATATTCATGGCTGAGGAAGATATTCCCAAGACTGCTTTCAGATGTCCAGGTCATGTGGGGTTGTTCGAGTGGATAGTCATGACGTTTGGTTTGAAAAATGCCGGTGCTACTTATCAAAGGGCTATGAACTTTATTTTTCATGAGTACATCGGCACATTAGTGGAGATCTACATTGATGATGTAGTGATTAAGTCTGGAGATATCACAGCACATTTAGCCGATCTGCGAAAGATACTGGAGTGCACAAGGAAGCATGGATTGAAGATGAATCCTAATAAATGTGCATTCGGTGTATCGGCAGGACAATTCTTGGGTTTTATGGTGCATCAGCGGGGCATTGAAATCAGTAGGAAGTCTATTGATGCTATTAACAAGGTGATTGCTCCTGCCAATAAGACTGAATTGCAATCTTTGATCGGTAAGATTAATTTCATTAGAAGATTCATATCTAATCTGTCGGGTAAGATCAAGGCTTTCAGCCCACTACTTAAATTGAAAGCTGATCAGGAATTTGTATGGGGAGTTGAACAGCAATTAGCCCTTGATGAAATTAAGAAATATTTATCAAATCCTCCGGTGCTAGTTCCACCTCAATATGGGAAGCCTTTCAGGTTATATTTGTCAGCTGATGATACGGTTATCGATTCAGCTCTTATTCAAGAATTTGAAGGGAAAAAACGTGTTATTTATTATTTGAGCAGAAGATTAGTGGATGCTGAGACGAGGTATTCGGCCATCGAAAAATTGTGTTTGTGTTTATACTTTTCTTGTGTCAAATTAAGGCATTATTTGTTATCTGCCGAATGTACGGTCATATGCAAAGACGATGTGGTCAAGTATATGCTGTCGATGCCGATATTAAGTGGTAGAATCGGCAAATGGATTTTAGCATTATCAGAATTTGAACTACGCTACAAATCAACTAAGGCAGTTAAAGGGCAAGTGATGGCTGATTTTGTCACTCAGCATTGTAATGCAGTGGACTCTCTGGGGATTGCTCCCTGGACACTTTTCTTCGATGGGTCCACATGTGGTGAAGGAGCAGGTATCGGCATTGTGTTAATTTCACCTCAAGGAAGGAAGTATGAGTTTTCATTGCCGATTGTTGCTACAGCGACAAACAATCAAGCTGAATACCAAGCCTTGATAAAAGGGTTAGAATTGCTAAAGGAGATACGTGTCGATGTTGTTGAAATCTTTGGTGATTCTATGCTAGTTATAAATCAATTGGCTGGAATTTATGAATGCCGAAGTGAAGCTTTGATTTCGTATTATGAAAGATGTTTGCAATTGTTGAAAGGATTTAGAGATTTTCGTCTTGAACATATCTCTCGATTGCATAATGAGGAAGCTAATCGACTAGCTCAGCATGCTTCAGGGTATCAGCCTATTCAGGAAGTGCTAACATCGGCAGTTGATACCGATGACTGGAGGAAAGAGATTGTCGATTATTTAAAGGATCCATATAGAAAGGTTGAGAGACGTATAAGGTTCCAAGCTACCAAATATGTGCTCCTCGATGATGAATTATATTATCGAACTATAGATGGAGTTTTACTCAGATGTGTTAGCAATGATGAATCGAAAAGCTTGATGGGTGAAATTCATGAAGGAGTATGTGGGGCACATCAATCGGCTTTCAAGATGAAATGGATGATCAGAAGGAATGGGTACTATTGGCCGACTATTCTTGAAGATTGTTTTAAATATTTTAAGGGATGCCAGGGGTGTCAAAAGTTTGGTAATATTCAGAGAGCGCCTGCATCGGCTATGAATCCTATAATCAAACCATGGCCGTTCCGGGGATGGGCTATTGATCTCATTGGTCAGATTTATCCGCCATCGAGTAAAGGGCATAAATTTATTCTGGTTGCTACCGATTATTTCACAAAGTGGGTTGAGGCAATTCCTTTAAAAAAGGTGACATCGGTCAATATGATTGATTTTGTGAAAGAACATATTGTTTACCGATTTGGTATTCCTCAGACTATCACTACTGATCAGGGTACTATGTTTACATCAGGAGAATTTGATGAGTTTGCTGTAGGTATGGGAATTAAAATTTTAAATTCTTCTCCATATTATGCTCAAGCTAATGGTCAAGCTGAGGCTTCTAACAAAGGGATCGTCAAACTCATTAAGCGCAAAATTGAAGAGAATCCTAGGAGGTGGCATACAGTATTAAATGAAGCCTTGTGGTCATATCGGATGTCATATCATGGTGCAACCAAAGTAACGCCTTATCAGTTAGTATATGGACATGATGCAGTATTGCCTTGGGAAATTAAGGTTGGCTCTAGACGAATACGTTCTCAAAATCAGCTGACAGCCGATGATTATAATACTCTTATGAAAGATGAGTTGGAAGATGTGGCGGGTCATCGGTTAAGGGCTTTAGTTAGTATCGAAGAAAATAAGAAAAGAGTAGCTAGATGGTATGACAAGAAGGTGAAAGTAAAAGAGTTTACCGATGGAGATCTGGTCTGGAAATTGATTTTACCGATTGGGACTAAAAGTTCAAAGTTTGGAAAGTGGTCTCCTAATTGGGAAGGTCCATATCGGATAAATCAGTCTGTTCCTGGTAATGCCTATATTTTAGAAACCCTCGAAGGGGTTGTGTTTCCTAGAGCGTTAAATGGAAAATATTTAAAGAAATATTACCCTAGTATCTGGACAGATGCATAAAAGTATAAGTGCCGATAATAGTACTATCGGCTAGAATTATGCAAGAGTGTCAATGTCTCATAAAGTGCCGATACAATAAATAAGATTACACGTTCAACAAGGATTGGATAGCTAATATCGCACGCAGGCGAATCTGGTCGGCTTCCTCCATTTCTTTGATATCGTCATCGGCAGCACCCTCCACAGGCTTGAGTTTTTTCTTCATGGCTAAAGCTTTGCGAGCTTGAATATCTCTTTCTTGCTGAAGGGCTTTGACGGCATTGGGTAGCTGGCTTTCTTCTTGTTGAGCATGAGTTAAGGCTGCATCGATTTCTTTCAATTCAGCCAATAGAGCTACCTTCCTTGCTGATAGATCCAAGATTTTCTGCTTAAGTGCAGCACCCGAAGTCTGCAAGTTGACGATGCCCTTGTGCTTCTCATCAGCGATTTGTTTCAGTTGTAGCATCTCTTCTTTAAGTTGAGCTTGAGCTGCTCTATCGGCAATGCGCTGAGCAGCCCATTGATATTGCAGTTGGCGGCTTTCTAAGTGAGCTGCTGGGAAGAGTACTTCTTCAACATCGGCAGGGACCTGGCCGCGAATTGTTTTGAAAATTGCTTTTGCGGGATCCGAGTCATCTACCAGTTGGGCGGTACCTTGCTGTAGCAAGTTCAGGAGAGTTTCCAACTTGGATTTAGTCTCTGTCGATATTGTTCCCAGTGCAAGGGAAGAACTTGTCTCCTCTCCATCGTCGTCAGAAATGTCAATGGCAAAGGAAAATAGGCTGTTCGGGGAATCTTGTTCCTGAGAGAGAGAAAAGGAGATCAGTTAGGGGTAAGTATGAGTATTGTAAAATCAGATAGGTTGATTGGTTTACCTGTTTCAAGGCAATTTCCTGTGCTTGACTGGAGGAAGCAACCTGGAGTATGTCGTGTGGGGGATCGGCTGAGCTTGCCGATGGGATATCCTCTGTGACTTCATCGGTGGTGGGCTCTTGAGGTATGATGACCGATGATATTGGGGCAGATGTAGGGATCGGCATAGACCTTTGTCGTTTTGGCTGTGCTTCAGTATCTGTTAAAGCTTTGCGCTTTGCTTGGGCATCGGCAACGATTGGCTGGGGGGCATCGACACTTGTTGGTTGTGAAGCTTGGACATCTGGTACGTTTGCCGATGTACCCAATTGTTGCTGCAAAACAAGTGTAAGATATGATATTTAACAGCTAAAATGTAAAGTCAAGAAGCTACCTCTAAAGGTTCATCGAAAGAAGTGGTGCTTGATATCGGCGGAATTGCCGATGACGATCCAGTAGCAGCTCTTACCCCCTGATGATTAAGGTTAATACAGTTTGTGATCGGCATAAGTGAAAATAAACAAGGTTGTTACCTTAAAGGCTTTGACCAAGGTTGTAGCAGCGGCCGATGGAGTAGCCCTGGATGTAGCCAATTTGGACTTAGAAGTGGTGGTCTTGGTACGAATCTTCTGGTGGGTCAAAGCGGCTAAGGTGGGAGCATTGTAGCCGATCGGCGATGTTGGGGAAACAGGCCAGAGATTGAAGGGTTTCCCACTTTTGCTCACCGATGGTGCTGGGTTGTTAACCTGTTACAAGAGAATCAGTTACTGATATATGAAGGGAAAAGCAGAAGGGAGTTAAAGGAAACTTACCGCGTCATCAGGGATGGCATATTCAGGGTTGATCATGTGCCGATATGTGTGAGCAGAAGTTGCGAACAGTTGTTCTTTCCACTCTCGCCACCATTGCTTGTATGACTCGGTGATGAAAGATATTGGTGTCCAGGTGGATATATCAACATCTGTAGTATCGGCATCGGGGGAGAGTTGTACTACCTTGTTCCAATTTGTTCCACAGGTGATTGTTTCCCTGGGTTTGATCACATCGGCAAAGCAGAGTTTGATTGGCAGTTGCCCAAAAGCCAATTGGCGGGATACTGCCGATGGGTTGTAAAATTCATATGTAATGTTGGTGTTTTTCCCGCTGCCGAATGTGTTTACTGGAATCGCCCTGGGAGTGATGATAGCCATCATGAGCTCATTATCTTGATTCAGAGTGTCATCGGCAAAGTTGAAAAGAAGGGGGAATCTGTTTTCTTCGTCAATATAAGGCACCCAGGCCCTATGATCACGAGAAAGACCATTGTAGAAGCTTTGAAAGAATCTACCGATTTGGTCTTCGTTGGCTTCTGTTCCAGGAAGGACAATTATGGCTTCACCAAAATTGAGGGGTGAGCGTGTTGCCGATTCATCATCCCCAAGCACATAGTCTTCAGCAATTTCTCGTGGGAATTGTTGAGCAAAAAAGTCCCATTGCAAACGTTTGTGCATATGGGCATTCAGCCACATGTTGATAAACCACCACGGGCCTCCCAGGTTGCCGATGGGTTCGCCAAGCAAAAGTTTCTGAGACACTTGATGAAGAAGATGATAAGTGGAGCTCAGAAGGTATCGGCCAAGAGGAAACCTTACGCCATTAGCCAAAAGTTCAGCTGCAGGGAGGAAGGCGTTGGTTGGTCCTACTGATCGACCACAGAAGATAAATTTTTCTAACCACATATTCAGGAATGTGGCATGTTCCCTCTGGCTAAGTGTCCCGGTTTTCTGGTATTCTTGAATATATCCTGTCCAACCGCCGATGTTACGGGTATTCACCCTATATTCAGACTTTCTACCATAGATGGAGCCTTCATCGGCAGTTGAGATGTCCAAGCCAGTAAGCATGTGGATATCGGCAAGGGTAGGAGTAGCTGGGCCATGTCCAAACATAAAAGTATTGGTCGTGTCTGACCAGAAATAAGCAGCTGCAATTATCATTGATTCATTTTTCTGCATATCGGCAATAGAGAGCCTAATGCATTGGTCTAACCTTCGTTCTGCCCAGTATACTTGCATCGATCTATTAACCCTCAAGTACCAATCTTTCCACCCTTTGGTGGTTTTGGGCCAAGATCGGAATGTGTCTTTCCACAAATTCAGAGAGAAATTTTGGGCTCTAAAGGGGATTCTGTTAACCTCTGCATTGATCAGATCGGTTGGATCTGGGTTGCCCATTGGTCCAAGGCATTGGACGTGCGGCTGATCGGTTGGGATAATTAATTTGTTGCGCAGTTCCTAAGGTTATGGAATCCAGAAGACAGAAGAAAGGAAAAATCACCAACTGAATGAATTTGCAAAAAGATCAAAGTAAAAGGTAATGGAAGTGGAGCGAACCGCGGGGACGTCGAAGTTGATGGCCATTGTCTTGAGGAAGGTGGAGGTACGAGCCGGAAACTTGAAGTTAGCGCCGGAGAAGGGTTCTTGTTGGTTGAGGTCGCGCGGTTGTTCGTCGGAGTCGCCGCCAGAGAGAGAGAATGCCAAGGATTGGAGGCTGAAGATAGAAAATGAGGGTTCCGGAGAAATCTATTTATAAGCCGCCCAGAATAAGGGTATTTTGGACTTATCTCTATGTCGCGCGCATATAGGTCAAGGCGGTTCAGAGGGATATGGTAACTGTTCGCGCGATAATCAGGGGATTGTACAGATGAGTTGATAACAAGTAATCATGACTTGGAAGGGATATCGATACATGATATTTTAATTCTGAAAATGGCAGCATTATCATGTTAAGATCTTGCCGATGGGTTATTGTTTTGGTATCTTAACCATAATCAAGGCAAGAGTGGTTGGCGATTGTGCGATATTTACTGAAGTGCGTGAATCAAGATTAGATTTGATTGGATTTGATAACAAATCAAGTTTTGGCTTGGAGAATGAGTTACGGTAATCGGGCAAAGGCAAGCGTTATCTGGAGTAAATTTTGGAGCATTAATGGTTTTATACTCCGAAATTGGGGGGCATGTGTTGACACCGTTTTTTGCACGTGTCAAAATAATCGGAGTGGACTAATCGGCAAGGGGAAAGTTATTGAATACTTTGGTAGCCAATGAAAGCCAGATGGTTGCCGATAGCTGGTGATGGTCGATGGAAAGGTTGATTTGGACTCGGGCGTTGCCGATGAGGTTGGAGGTGTTATTGTCGATGCCGATGAAGGGAGGCTTGAGGACTACTGCCGATGAAACATGGAGTATGCCGATGAAGGGAGGCTTGAAGACTACTGCCGATGAAACAGGGAATATGCCGATGAAGGAAGACTTGAAGACTACTGCCAATGAAATAGGGAGTATGCCGATGGGAAGGAGGACGGTGAGATTTCCATCGTAATTGAGGCAGACAGGGAAATAGATAGGAGTTGATTTCCTTTTCTATATTTGTTAGGGTATGATTCATGTAAGAGTCACGTGTTTCCTTAGATATGGGATTGGTGTCCTAGTTGTGTTTGGTTGTATCTCTTTAGATCAGGGTATAAATATGGAGTAAGGGGCAATGTAATAGATATATCAATCAATATCAAAACCAATTTTTACTCCTATTCGCATCTACTTACTTTTCGGCGACTTCGTCAATTTGCATATTTTTCCTTTTTTACGAGTTCTCATTGATTCGGCGAGCTGCATCGTTTCAGTGCGACCTTCGGCGATTCTTGAGTTCCGCGTGAGCACCTCTTGGCCGTGACTTCCGGGCGTATCGCTGTTGTCAGGACTAAAGTGTTCGTATCTCCATCCTTGTCGATTAGCAGGTCAAATCGACTGGCACGCTTTGGATATTGATTCGGGTATTAGCCCTTTGTGTTTGCAGATCCACTTTTGCATCAACACATTGCTACTGTGTTGTCTGGACCACGCTTTCTCTCCTGATGTCTGCTGTTTTGAGGAATTTGCCTGTCTGGGTTATCTTTATTGTTTCTATTTGGGAATCTTTCTCTTGTTTTTTCCTCTGCAGTAATCATCTTTTCCACTGTTCTTCTGAATTCTTTATTGTTTCTTGGCTTTTCTTTGTAGAAGTCTTGAAATTGACACCTAGCCATGATTCCGTGAGAGAAAGCTTCGATTACTTCTCGTTGTGTGATGTCATGTACTTGAGCTCGTAGTTCGCCAAATCGTCGATAGTAATTTTTGAGACTTTCACCTCCTTTCTGCTTGAGTCCTTTTAACTCTGTGTGGGTGATTAGGTGTGTAATAATACCCGTGAAATTTTCACAGAAAGCTCTTTGCAAGTCCTCCTAATTTCTAACTAATCCTGGATTCAATTTGTCAAACCATTGAAGTGGCATAGTTTCCAGGGCCATGGGAAAGAACAAGGTCTTGATGTCATCGTCTCCTCTAGCCAATTCAATTGATTGTGAGTAAATCCTAAGCCATTGCTTTGGTTTGGTCTTGCCATTGTACTTGGAGTGGTTGGACGGTTTGAACTTGTGAGGTAGTTGTATGGAAGCCAGTCTGTTTGCGAAATAGGGGAATCTATCATATGTTCTGGCTTCTGTGTATTCTGATTCAGCGCCCCCTTCTTGCCAACTATCATCTTGGTGAGAGTAGTTCTAAGTGGCTGTCCGAGTAGGTGCTTTGCTTCTGTCCTTTCTTGGTTGTTCGACTCGGTTGTTTTGACTATTATTTCTTCGGCTCTCTCCGTTGTGACTTACACTTGGTCCAAGTCTTTCGAAGGTGGACTTCCTTTGATTTTGATCTTCCTGTTCATGAGATGTTGCCCTTCCATCGTGCGTCCTAAGGACTATTGATCGGAGAAAGTCCCAGAGCTGTTTTTGTTTTTCATTGGGATATGAAGTCGCCCTGAGTTCTTCTAGTGCTTCTCGGATCTTATCGTAGGGTGTATTCGCTGCTCGTCTTTCTTCAACCTCTCGCTCTGATTTTCTTCTATTGTACTCGGCTAGATCTGACTCATATTTGATCCAAGTGTCCTTTCGCTGCTTAGCACGATGTTGACGTCCTTGTTTCAATTTGTTCTTTCTCTCTCTCGCTTGTCTCCGACTCTCAGTCTCACCATCGTGCCCCTAGATAAATGGTGATATGTTGGATTTGGATTCATATGAAGACCTTATGTCGGGTACTTCTAGGGGGATCAATGGTGATCGAGGATGGCGAATCATGAATACTTCTCTGGCGTGAGTTGTTCTGTCATCGTCGTTGATTTTCGTATTGCTAGAGCTGTTGATAACTTCAGTAGAGGTTTTAAGGTCACAGATCGAGTCTCCCTCTTGGTAGGGTAGAGTCATTGTTGTCGTATCGTTGTCTAGTTGGGTGTCGTCATCCTTAGGAACGGTACCTGGCCAGTGAACGATGTAGTCTTAAGATGTTATAGTTAAAATGAGACCTTCCTAGGCTCCCTTCAGTGGCATTCTAAGCACCGGATCGAGGAATCCTTCGGGCCATGTCTGATAAGATGTTGCCATGTTGTGGAGTCCGAACGGAAGAGGACCCGACTTCTTTGAAGTACTCTGAGTGTACTCCGAGTAGTATTCTTGATAGGTTGACGTCATGTCCCAGAGCTTTGTCAAAAAAGAACTTAGTTTTCCGAAAGAACTCAGATAAGACTTCGTCTCGGAAGCGAAACTTGAGTTTGAGTCAGATGCGCAAAGTCGTGGAACCTGAGTTGAATCGGACATCACGAGCTGTGCAAATCTTCCGGCAAGCTGATCTGTCGTTGTCGCCGAAATGGAAAAGTCCTGATGATGGTCTGAATCTTCGAGAAGACGACCTTGGAGCTTGCCGTCGTCGCCTACCTCGCAGATCCATGAACCGAAAATAAAGGTTGATCCCATCGAGAAGATCATGTTATCGAGGTCCGTCGAGCTCTCAGATGCAAATTCGCCGAAAGCCCCTACCTGGCGCGCCAGCTGTCGATGTTTGACCACCGATAGCCTGCCACGGGGGTTCCTGGGGCAGTATGTTCGGGCTTCAGCGTATGCAGAACTCGACGGTTAATGCAAGAGACAGTCGATTTATCCTAGTTCAGACCCTCGATCGTAGATCGAGTAATAGCCCTACGTCTAGTCGGTGTTAGCCTTTGCGTTGGATTGATCATAAAGTGTTGTGTTGTACAATTGTTGTCTGAACTCTCTATCCAAGGAGCCCTACCCTCCTTTATATAGTCAGGAGGCCAGAGTCATAGTCGGTTTACAATGAGAGTTTCTAGTAGGATTACAGAATAATACTACTACTAAGATTACAAGAGAAGAATCTTAGTTAGGCTAGTTCTTCTCCCTTCCTTGCGGGGTATCCCGTGGGTCCCGCACCGATAGTCTCCTGTTATTCTTATATAAACAGAAAAAATAAATAATAATGATAGTATTAGTGTCTTTGATCTCTTATCGTTTTCTAATAAATAGATATTTTTTGTCATTAATCAATCTAGATCAGCAAATGGTACAACTAACTAATCTAAAATAGTTTTGTCATCCATGCTAATATATATATATATATATATATATATATATATATATATATATATATATATATATATATATATATATATATATATATATATATATATATATATATATACTTCTATACCTTAATAATACTCCCTCCGTACCAAATATAAGTCGCTTTGACTTTTTTGGTACATCTATTTTGTTATGCATCTTGATATAATAATATGTCTAGATACATAACAAAATAGATGAACAAAAATATCAAAGCGACTTATAATTTGGAACGAAGGGAGTATAAAAAACACAAAATTTTATCTTGTTTCTTCCTATACCCCTAACTACCGGGATATGACTCATACGAGTTAAAATAGCTTCTAGCAATGATGAATATAGGGTTTGATTCCAATACATTTCCTATTGGGTTATGTCCTCCATATCTCATATTTGACCCAAACTTGTGACCCCTCTAACAACTCGCATCTAGCGATGATGCAGTGTTCGGTTCATATACATATTGGACTCCGTTGCAATGCACGGGCACTTTTGCTAGTATCAAAATAAAAAGTTTGTCTATTACTATACTGTAAGTAAAGATTTTTTAAAAGAAAAGGTAATAACGTTTTCACTTGAAGAGCTCAAAGTATCACATCGGTCATAGATCTAGTATTTAACAGTCTAGCTAGATTTATCAAAGATATAGAAATAAATAACTAAATGACCAATATGGATAGAGCAAATATGGAAAGACATAACAGTTAACAGAGCTTGACACCAATGTCTTTGTACATCATAAAAAATCATCGAAGCACTTTCTAGACTCATGCAACTCCTTCCCCCACTATGGTCATCATCTTAGCGTGTCCTCTTGGCTGGAAAGTTTTGGCAGCACCGTTGACTTCAACAGAGGGAAAACAAAACATATCCATTCCAACTGCCATAGCTTAAATTTGATGGCTATAATGAGTTGACATAAGGAGTAACTTGTTTGTCTGCCGTGATTATGCAAACTAGATGATACCCCGCGCGTTGGTGCGGGGATTTTGTAGCATTATACTGGATTATGAAGCAACTTTTAAAAGTTAAGTTGAAAATAAAAAAAAGAATGAATAATATAAACGACAATAGGTGAAATGATTCTACCATGCAGTGTACTACCGAGGTTTCAAATATCCTTTTACCTCCACGCTACAAGATGCTCCAATTCCATTTTTCATTCCCAAGACGTCGATGGACTGGACCAATGTGGGACCTATGGATTGTTGAGTCCGTCGAGTCGAGTATATTCTCTTCCAAAATAGAAGTCGTTCTTGCTTCCCTAGAAATAAACTTTTTTTACTTTGATCAACTATATATAAAAGAATATTAATATCTATAATACATAATTAGTATCATTAGATATATTGTTGAATATATTTTCACAATAAACTTATTTGGGAATATAAATATTGCGTGCATTTTCTACAAACCTAATCAAAGTTAATAAAATTTGACCTGCACATATCCTAAAATGACTTTCTTTGTGAGACGGAGAGAGTAGTTAATTAAGTAAAATACAGCAGCATGGTGCCAACGACCCCTTCCCCTCCAACTTCCTTGACGCGTGAGAAAAAATCTTGGGCTTGCTCTTTCCTGATCCAATAGACTGCTTTTGTGGTCTTACTTCTTGGAGGTATATGCTACGATCGATGGAAAGGGGATTCAATAGATATAATTGTTCTATATAGCATTTGTACTGCATCTGTAGAGCCAAGCAGATGAGTCTGGAGAAACACTGTAGTTAGCATTAGAGATTCCTGACTTGAATTTAGACTGAAGCAATCGTTCAGCTCTGGTTCACATTTAGTATATTTATTGAATTAACTAGCTATATTGCCATGCCTAATAATTTGATAAGATAAGATAAAATTGTTGGGTCTATCATAACAATAATTAAATTATTTGTTCAACAAATGGTTCACATTTTGCCAAAATCGATGTAAACTGAGTTCACTATTGGGACTTGGCAAAACAAAATCAAATATTTCCTTTGATTTTGTGTTGTATAGATAGTAACTATTTTCCTTTCTAATGGATGGTCTGCGTTTATTTTTTGCAAACACCGATAGCAGATATGCTATTTCATCAGGTGTGGATGTATGGTAAATCATAAATGTAAATTGAATTTAACTACAATTATTTTCAGGGTTCAAAACTATAGTGAAGCATATATCGATGCGATCCTAAATGCCTGCGTGCTTCCAGCGGGTCAATTACAATGATCTTTGAGCAGCATCTGCCTACTTGCCTTTCGCTGAGCCTTGGAGTAGGATCTACACCATGATGTTATAACCCTTCCTACCACGTGGGGCTGTTTTCCTTGACTGAGTTCAGATCCTCCTAGGTATTCATATATTTAGGCAATTACGCTTGCTTTCTTCTCAAAGTATTTAAGACATTGATGTGATTCTAGGACCAGTGGTTCAGACCATAAAAGAAGGATACTCCGTAGATACAACTTGCTGGTGACCAGGTGTAGCTGCAAATAAACATGTACATTGTCTTCAGTTTCAACTTTCAATCAATTGCACAACTGAATCGCCTTTAAGCATAGTGAATATGTTGGTGACATAGTGAAAACTCTAGGAAACGCACCAAATTAAAAAATAAAATAAAATATATTGGAAAAAATGAGAATACACTTTGCTTCAAGTATGGTGATCCTGTACCGTACATTAGAAAGATGGTGAAGATTTGGGAGCAAAATAATGTTAAAAGAATACTGGGGTATAGACAGATGAGATCCAGAACTGTTTAAGAGGCCCTGTGATGGCAAAGGAGATTTTTCTTGCTTGTGGTGAAGGTACAGGGCCCTAATTTTTTTATAATTTGGCCCTTTTTTGAAGAAAATTTATGTTTGGTCCCCTGGAGGACTTAAACTCATCTTTGGACCATGAGGGTCAGCGCCAGGACTCATGGCGCCGAGGTAACATGTCTCGGCGCCACAGATCTTGACTTCGAGGTGCCTGGCCGTGCACAGCAGGGCATCCTAGGTGGCATTCACGTGGCCGGTACCTCAGCGCCAGAATACATGGCGCCAAGCTCGGCGCCATAGATCTTGGCGCCGACCTCAAAGCCATGTATTCTGGCGCCGAGCATGAATTCAAAGCGTGCGGCCAAGTTTCCCTTGCCGAGGCTGCTCTCATTTCTTCCTCCACCCTCTCGATTTCTTCCTCTCCCTAACCCGTTCAATCTCTTGAATCGACGAATTTGACCTTGGATACTTGGATTTGATCCATACATCTTCACGAGCAAGGTATCCTCTCTCCCCTTAGCAAATTTTATGCATTGATTTGGTATATATTACGTCTATTTTGCAACCCTAGATACGTTAGTACCTAATGTTTGAAGTGATTTTTTATTTTTTGTATTATGTAACGATAGGATGCCAAGGCGTAGTAAAGCTAGTAAACCAAGGTAATCTCTTATCATCGTGTTATTTTATGTTTTCATTTATGCACAACAAATAGAAAAACCCTAGGTTTAGGGTTTAATGTTCATTGCTTTCAGTTCTTAGAACAAATTTGGTTCAATTGTAGTTAGGGCCGGATGACTGAAAATGCCTTCGACCCGTTGCCTCTGCCTAGTGATGTTCTAGTGCCCATGTGCTTTTACGGCGATCCTTGCAAGGTAGCCAAGTCCAATGAAGAGGACACGTATAGGCAGAGGTATTGGATGTGTGCCAATTTTGCGTTTGAGCCTACACTTCGTCAGCGCCGCATTAACAAGATGGTGAGAAATTGATGTTGTTTAATATTTATTTTGTGTCAAATGAAGTCTTGCATGATTTATTTGTTTTGTAACCATTGCATTTGTTGCAGACCCCTCCACCGCTCTGTGATTTTGAGCAGTGGATCAACACTGAGATCAAGCCAGAAGATAAAGGAGTGGATGCAGAACTGTTATGGTGGGAGGCAGATAATAAGGAGATGATGGAGAAGAGACGCAGAGAGGAGGCTCTAGAAAAGAAGCACAAGGAAGAGGAGGAAATGAGGCGTGTTGCTTCGCACAGGGAGGAGAGGGAGAGGAAGCTTGAGCGTGCGCAGCGAGCGAAGGCAGCGATAGAGGAGAATCCCGATGCCTAGAGGAAGGGAAAGTGACCTCGTTGCACTCAGTAGTCTTCATAACTTGCTAGTTCTATGGTATATTCACGAACAATGTTGTCTAATCTTGGACTTTGCATTGTGTTGTCATGTAATGCACTTTTAGTCTGTCATCATCTACTTCAAATGTTGTTATGTTGATTAATGTGCTCTATTTTTAGACCTTTCATAGTGTTTTTGGTTTTATTATTTGTTGTCATAATATTGAGTTTAATATTGAATAGGTAGTGAAACGAGCTCACGTAGTGCAAATAAAACGTAACGAAGTAGTGAATTACCTAATTTAACACACACAACACATGAAATAGCATGTGATAACATGTACCAAACTATGGTACAGAGGTCCTGAACTAAACCTAACATGGCTTAGGTAATTGAAGCAAACAACAAGCACATGAAATGGTATGTGAGAACATATGCCAAACAAGTGTACATATTTTCTTCGACTAACCCTAACATGCCTTAGGTGATTAAACCAAAAAAACAAACACATGGATGTGGTCCGTTAAAAAGATTGGTTTGTCCTAGTAGTGTGGCCACATAGCAAATTGTGTTGCACCTTCTCCATAGTATCCTCCCATTGTTGGTGGTGGTGGTGGCAGAGGACCCTTGTTCCTATGATTAGGGCAGGTGCAATATGGATCATTGTAGAGTGCCTCCTGTGAACTGGCACCATTGTTGTCGTCTTCATGTTCGTCGTCCTTGTAACCGCTGCTAACTTCCCTTTCTAGATCGAAGATACAGTCCTACAGGTAGTAGATGTACTCCGCATGCGGATAAATAGGTCGAGGATCAACCCACCTAGTGAACCCACAATTTTCTTCGGCAAGGAAGACTGCAATAAGTATGTCTTGTAAGTTGTATAAAAGAGGAACATATTGAAAAAAACAAATAGTAATAGCAATTACCCATGCTCGCGTGCATTTGAAGAAACGACGACCTTCATCTATTCCCTCGGTGAACATCTGCACTAGGCAGTCCTCACCATGTATGCATTTTGGCCACTCTTCTTTTCGTTCACCGTATCCTCTCAGTGGTGCCTCTTTGATGAAATCACTTTTGCTCTCAACTGGGAATCTCTCATAAAGAGTTTCCTCAAAGAAATCGGGACCAAGAGAATCCTCCTACATAATGGTAGTTCCCTTCCCCTTTCCTCTCCCTCTGGACGACCCTCCAGACATTGGTACTACAACGAAAGAAAATACTGAGGAGTGCTCTTCTTCCTTATTGTGTGTGTGAATGAGAGGGAGTGAGGGGTAATTTATAGGCTGAGAGGAGGAATGGAGGCCTCTCAATGTGCCATGTCAGCGATCCGTGTACCTCTTCACCTCAGCCCTTGGATCAAATAGTAATAAGATGGATGGTGGGGATGGAGTAGAGTTGTGCTTCCTTGCATGCCTTCCTATCTTGAGCAAACCGCCATTTCTATAGGTGTACTATTGTCTGAAAGGTTTAGATTCATTCACTGTTACTGAAAAGCCTAGATTCATCTACAAAGCGTCTGTACGATATGATTGGACTATACACGTTCTAATGAATTTACATTTAATCTGTGTACTGCATTTGTGCCTTTTTAGCAGTATAGTATAATTAATGATTCACGGAAAAAAGTTCACAAAAGTTTCCTTTGTTTCAGGAGCATCAACGGTTACAAACAGAGACATCATTATATAATCCAAACATTTAATCATTCAAAGAGTACAATACAACCACATCGAACATCACAATCAACATAACATGTCCTGCATAGTCCAAATAGTCCACAATGTCCATACAGTCCCAAATAGTTATAGAAAAATAACTACATACTTTCCAAATCTCCACACGTGCAAAATAAGCAAAGTCCATGCAGCCCAAATAGTCTGTGGCATCGAATCTAAGTTGGTAGCATAGTCTTAACCTATAAGTCATCATCACTGCCTCCTAGTCTTACCCTTACCCTTGTGGCCAAGAGCGCCGGTGAATGGAGTGTACGTGCAAGGCGGATGACGTCTTCTCATTCCTGCCTCGTAGACTGAGTCGAAGGAGCGTCCTGGAGCTGAGACTCGGCAAGCTCATCATAACCACGCTCCTCGTCATCCTCGTCGTCCTCGTCTCCGTGGCCTTGGAATGTCCATAGTCGCAGCGCTAGTACCTCCGTGAGAAGAAGTACCGAGGGCTACAGGTGTGTCCCATTGTCGTGCGTGTGGCCTGTGTACGTCCATCGCAGCGCTAGTACCACAACCACAATGAGCTGCAGCACGCCGCAGCCTACGTGCTAGTCTCTGTCATGCAAAGATGCAATTAGTAAGCTGTTGAGTGCATACCGATAACTTATTATTCAAATGAATGCCATATCATCATGATACTACCTCTGTTATGCTAGATGGTATGCTTGAGCAGTGAGATATTAAGTAGAAAACCACTAGCTGAAACAACTTACTTAAGCATAAAACAACAAGAGGGCTAGTGTCGACTTACTCCAAGAAAGTTGTTTAGTGTGTGGTCGTCCACGCCTGTCCTTGGAAACCGTTCGATCTCAATCACAGATTGTCTCAGCGCATTGCCCTTAAAAAAACAAATATTAATAATTACAAGGTTGCTGAAATTTTGAAAACTTCATAATTATAAGAAAACTGAAATTAGTAACTAAAATTGAAAAAAATGAAATATATGCATTAGATTTCCTGTAACGATATACTTGTAACCCAGGAATCCTACCGACTTCGCCAACGACTACAGGGGATCCTACCAGTTGTCCTGCCCATTCTACTGCTCATCTTGCACATCCCAAAGTCCCAACTGATCATTATTCATCAGTCACTAACTTGATGAACCTCTGGAAGACGTTCATGTGCATGCATCACCAACTGATCATCTTCCTGTCTCCTTCAGTACACACCTGCTGCTGTCAATCTACTCAAAGACCCTGAGTTCTGTAGGTGACCAAGTATTCCAGTGCAGCGCAGCAAGTTTCTCTCCAGATCAGATCAGTTCATTTGCAACGTCACAGGTAAACAACAGAACACACATACTACTACTTCTTCCCACTCGTTTCTTGGTTTTTGCTGGATTACAATATCGGTTTTCAGGTGGATTACATCCTGGGAGACAATCAGATCAGTCCATTGTGTTGTCGGATAGTCTATAGTACCCATTGTAGTTCAGTCCTCATTTCAGTTTTTTGTTTTTCAGTTCAGGTTCAGTGTACGAGTTTTAGTCTACTGAATGTAGTTCAGTTCAGGTTCAGTGTGCACTTGTTTTCAGATTACTACATTAGAGTTTCAACTAGCTCCAATAGAGTTTGAGTGAAGTTGCAGTGAACTGCATTAGGTTGATTTGTAGAATCAAGGTTTATGATTTCAGGTTCAGTTCAGGCCCATTACATTCTATTTTAAGTTTCAGTCCTGACTAATATAAGTTGCATAGGGAAAAGAATGGGAGTGGGTATACCAGTATATGTACACAAACTAATGTAGCTGTAAAAGATTTTCATCCTCTAGGTTAACTTGTTCCACAATAGAAATGAACCGATGATTGTTAAAATAGTTATCGCTATGAAATATCACATACACACATGGTATAAATTTCTATTTCTATATTAAGAGAAAAAGATAAACCAAGAAATCTTTATTAAGAGCAGCAAATTTGCATTTGCCTCACTGAAGAACCTAAGCACCTAAGTCTATGAATGGTATTTAAATGATGGGGTTATAGTTGACATTACCACTCGGTCCAGGATCAGCGCAGGCTCCACCTGTGTCCCGGCCCTCATCGCAAGGTCGTAAGACGTTTGTTCATCATCGGAGGACTCAATGTCGGCATAGTCTGTTTGGGTCCATTGCACCTTCAGCTTGATCCTTGTTGCCCGTCTATACCAAGATAGGTACGCTCTGAAGTTCTTATTCGTGTGGGGCCGGTCATTCTCATACAAGTTCTCATGAAAGTGATCCCAGTGGTCGATGTAGTCACGGTGCAAGGTCTCAAAGTCCGTCTCCTTCTTTTGTTTGTGACGATCGATCCTGTAGGGTGACAGAAATGAAATTGCAAACTTATAGGCTTCAACAGGATATCATAACAAAATTGGGGAGCAGACACTATAACTAGTTGAAAGTGACCCTCACATCCATAAGTACAGAAAAAGACATGTTTATCTTCTTTTTTTTAAATAATTATTTATTTTTGCAGTCTACAGAGCTTCACATATATACAGATTTCTTAAGAATTGTCCTGGAAATAATCAATGCAATCCTTACATATGCATTGCCCAGAAATCCTGAGGTATGTATTGGCCTGCAATTCAGTTTACTTGACAGGACTAGCACTGCTTCTAACATTTTTCTACAGGTTGTGTATGCTGTATTGCATCGACAAGAGGTTTTTGAGCCACGTTTCAATGAACTGCTTGAGAACATATACACAGTATGTGTTACTTGCCGTTCATGGCGTGGAGAAGGGATGAAGGTAGTAGTTTCATCTTCTTTTAGAAAAGACAGTGACCTCATCATATTCAATAAAGTATACAACAGTTCAAAGACGCTTACTTGTACAAGTCTATTGACGTCGAGAACGGCTCCATGGGCCACTCCTGCCTCAACCCAAATTGGCTTGCAACCCGGTGTGGCAGGTGGAACTCAACCGAGAACGGCTCCTCTCAGCCACCGCCTACCTTCTGCGTTTGTTGCCGTTTTTAGCTGCTCCAACTTCTCCTCAAAGAACGGCACATCAAGCATGCGAGCAACCTCCTCGAATAGAGGAAAGTTGTCCTTCGTACCATCCTTCCGAAGTAAATTCTCGGCAAGGTGTCGAGTGCATCAACGGTGGTGCAAAGGTGCATACCCCGGAATCTACTCCTGTACGACACTGAGTATGCCCTGATGTCTATCAGATATGACACGACATGGATCCTAACAAGCCACAAGAACCATCCCCAGCTATCTTTGTTCTCCCTCTCCACCAAAGCGAAAGCCAAAGGAACCAATGCGTTGTCTGCGTCACACGAAATGGCTACCAAAAGTGTGCCCATGTACTTGCCAAGCAAAAAAGTACCATCAATGGATAACACTGGACGACAGTGCCTGAAGGCCTCGATGCACTAGGAAAAGCACCAGAATGCACGAAAGAATATCTGCCTCCGGTCCTTCCATTCATTCGGCTTCGGGATATACACATAATGCATGCCTGGATTTGCTGCTTTCATTGCATTGAACATTGCAGGCAACTGCTCGTACCCCTCCTCCCAGTCCCCATATATCATCTTCCAGGCCCGTTGCTTTGCCCTCCATGCTTTTCCATACTTTATGTCATACTTAAAAATGTGTCCTTAGTCATCTCCATAATTGTCCTGACCTTTAAGTTGGGCTGACCCTTCAAAGTTGTCCTGACACTTTGAATCCATGCTCGGCGCCAGAATACATGGCTCCGAGGTCGCCGTCAAGATCTGTGGCGTCGAGCTCGGCGCCAAGATCTGTGGCGCCGACCTCGGCGCCATGTATTCTGGCATCGAGGTACCAGCCACGTGAACGCCACCTAGGATGCCCTGCTGTGCACGGCCAGACACCTCAAAGCCAAGATCTGTGGCACCGAGACGTGTTACCTCGGCGCCATGAGTCCTGGCGTCAACCCCCAGGGTTCAAATATGAGTTTAAGTCTCCCAGGGGCCAAACATAATTTTTTTTTCAAAAAAGGGCCAAATTGTAAAAAAATTGAGGTACTGGGCTTGCAGATATCACATCCTTTAATGCTTTTGTTTAAAAGCTATGTAATGTTGTCTTTCTAGCTTAATTCTTCACTTCTTCAGTGCAGTTCATGTTTAGTTGTGCTACTATACTTCAATTTTTGTTGAAGTCAAGAAGCAAGATCGAGTCCCGGCAAAAGGATAGGAAAGAGGAGAAAAAAGATCAACCAATTTGATAATATTTACTGTATTTGTATAGAATTCAGGATCCATACTTTCTATTATTTTTTTGCTTAAAATTTGTGATGTACCAATAACGCAGAAAGGAAAAAGGTGATGTCATCAATGATGTAACAATAATGAATCTTATATGTTCCATTTTATTCTAAATTATTCTAAACTATGGAAACACAATTGTCATTTGGTTAGTTTTTTTTCTCCAATACGCATGAGAGCTGCTTATTATTTTATTGAAAGAAGTCATTTGGTTAGTTCTGATGTGTACGCACGAAATATTTTAGCATTAGCACAGACAATATACTAGTTAATTAAAATACAGCAGCATGAAAGAATCTCTTACTCCCTCCGTCCCAATTTAACTGTCGTTTTCGGTGTCCGTGCTATGACTTTGACTCAATTTGTACAAAATATGTGTAACATTTGTGTCTCCAAATAAATTTGTTAAAAAACTAGATTCAAAGATCTTTTCAATGATGCTAATTATATATCATAAATAATAATATTTTTTAATATATATTTTATTAAAGTTGTTTCTCGGAACGACAGATATTCTGGGACGAAGGGAGTATCTCTCTCTTGCTCATGAACTGTAGCACACAAATCCCCAAAATCGATCTCCAGTTTCCCACAAAATTAAGACTGCAGGAACGGTGATATCCTAATCTCCCACAAAATCAAGACTGCAGGAACGATGAGGAAGGGGCACATGCGTGGATCTGCCGCCTGCAAGGTGCGAGCTCCATGGCCGACCATGGAGCGGCTGGGAGGCAGATGCGAAGGGGCGGCGCACCACGCATCCATGGACCACGGGTGACAAATGCAGAGGGCAGCGTGTCCGTGGACATGGCGGCGGAGGAGCGGAGGGAGGCTTGCCGACATAGGAGGGAGGTGCTAGCGCCGTTTCTGCTTTTCATATCCATGTCGCGAGAAGATTGACTGAACAACGTCAGTCACCAACGTCCACTCCCTGCCGACTCGATCTGGAGGACATGTTGAGCTCTCCGTCCAGATCCGGCGGCCATGCTCTCTCCCTTTTCACTGCTGCAGCCGATGCCTCCTGCGATTCAGTTGCATCGTGTATCTCTTCGATGCATGGCGCACTTGGAGTTCGCGCACCGCGCACGGGGAGGGCCTGCCTGCGGCCTGCGCTGCCAGGACGACGCTCGTTGCCACGTCAACAGCGGGTTCTTCGTTCCCACCGCCACCAGTTCACCACAACCTTGCCACAGCCACCACTGCTCTCGCTGTGATGGTTCAGTTTTGAAGGATGGAAACTCGTGGGTAGGGAAATGGAGCAGATAGAAGGAGACCAACGATCACGACGTGTATCAGTTTCTGGAATTGGAAAGGAACATGAGTTGCATGGCGGCTGGTGGGAGAAGCTTTGGCTAACTGCACCTGCGTGACTTGGTTAGTGAGTTGCGGAACACATCTGATGACGTGGTTTCGCAAAATCGCAGGAAAATCCTCGGGTTCTCCTAGGTATAGCAGATTGGCTCTATCGATGTTGTATGTGCAACTGGTCCATCCATTCGTCGATAGACAACCATGAAAAGCTCAAGATCGGTGCAGCTTACATCATTATAGCCTTTTTTTTTTTCGAGAAGTTGGTCCTGACTAATATTTTGCCGAGTGCACAGAAACGACACTCGACAAAATAATTATTTGCCGAGGGCCAAATTCTGACCCTCGGCAAAACAGACAGCAGGTGAAGGCCGTTTGCCTGCCGTCACAGGTTGCCGACGGCCTTTCTTTGCCGACGGCCGGACCATCGGCAAAGGGCCCGGTTGCCGAGAGTAATTATTTGCCGATGGCCTGGCCCTCGGCAAATATGGTTTTGCCGATGGCCTACCGTTGCCGAGGGCCGACTCTCGGCAAACCTTTCTTTGCTGAGAGCCCGACATTTCGCTCTCGGCAAAGACGCTGGCTCTTGGCAACGGGCCTGTTTCCGGTAGTGATGGTCAATAATAGTGTGAGATCAGTATGGGTAACATGTCTCAGACTAACAATTCATTGGCATTAGTGATGGTTCTATGTTTTTGGAAGCCTTATGGCGTCTATGGATGTTGGTACGATATGAGGCCGTCTAATTCATGGTTGATGAGTCAGAAATGGCACCAATAGATTTGAGCAGCATTATGGTTAACACTGCGATATTTTATAGCAAAAAGGAAACTATAGATCTCTCCGAGATTCAAAACATTAAACTTAAAACGTTCCTTAAAAAAAACATTAAACTCAAAAGAGAGCTAAGGAACTTGGATATAGTTATTTCTCGAGGAATGAAGCTCAACAAGAGATAATTATTCAAGACTTCCTTAATTATACTAGGTAGAAATAGCTATCTCCTATTACAATTACCACTAAAAAGAACAAACCTAACACTACTGTTTTCTGCCAATGACGTGCGATACCTCCGCCTCCGCACTCCCTCGGTTCCCCTCGAAATACCACTCACCGTGGGCCCATCTGAATTCCTTCTTAGAAAATGTCACCCACTACTACAAAAACGATTTGTAACAACACCTTACTTTCTTTGTAGAGGCGGCTCTATATTAAGCCGCGCCCTACAAATGGTTGCCAAATGAGCCGCTCTTACAAATTGATTTGTAGAGGCGGCCGGTGTTATCAGCCGCCCCTACAAATGGCCCAATTTGTAGGGGCGGCTCTATATCCAGCTGCCCCTACAAATCGGATTTGTAGGGGCGGCTCAATATTGAAGTGCCTCTATAAATAGACGCCGAGTATTAAAAATTAAGCACTAAAATTTAAATTTTGTAAATGACCTCGGATGCAGAAACAATCAAAATGAAAGTTGTAGATCTCGAAAAGTTATGAAACTTTGTAGTTGACAACTTTTTCAGTTGAGATCATTTACTACTTGAAAATACTGTTTGAAATTAAAATTTGAAATTGTTGAAGAACTCTGATTTCTCTTTTTAATCTCTGGCTAAAACTTGTAACTAGTCTTTCTCCCTCGTACTAACTTTAAATTTGATGATTTTTTTTTCTAAAATTTTCTAAAATCATGCACTTTCAATTCATTGTGTTCTTACCACTATTATTTTATCCATCTTTTCATGTGACCGTGTTTTATCTATTTGAATTTTGAATTTGAAAAATAACAACTTCAAACGTTATTTTGGAATACTATTTGATTTCAGATGAAAAAAATCATAAACATAGAAGTTGCAGAACTTATCAAGATCTACAAGTTTTATTTTGGTCATTTCTTCATCCGATAAAGTGGTAATAACATTGTTCATAAAATTTACATATCTCTCTTATAGTTTCATAAACAATAAGAGGGATATATAATATCTGTGAACAATGTTACTACCACTATATCGGATGAATAAATGATCAAAATAGAAGTTGTAGATCTCGAAAAGTTATGAAACTCTGTAGTTGACAACTTTTTAATTTGAAATCATCTTGTCAAGGAAAACAACATTTGAATTTCAAAAAAATCAAAATTTGAATTTTTTAAATGACCTCGAATGGATAAACAACAAAAATGAAATTTGTAGATCTCAAAAAGTTATAAAACTTTGTAGTTGATAACTTTTTTATTTGAAATCATCTTGTCATGGAAAACTACGTTTGAATTTCTGAAATTTGAAATTTAAATTTTGTAAACGACCTCGGATGGAGAAACTACCAAAATAAAAGTTGTAGATCTCGAAAAGTTATAAAACTTTGTAGTTGTCAATTTTTTCATTTGAATTAGTTTGGAGCCTCAAATAATCAATTTATGCTTAGTTTTGTATAATACGTGGAGAACCAAAATGGAACGTAGACACAAGTGATCATGAGGTGCAGTGGTAGAGGAGTTTACACGCGAGCGAGAGGTCGCGGGTTCAAAACCCGACCAGCGCAAAGTGTGCAAAAATCATGAAAAATGCTACAACTGTAGAGTGAGGGTGTGTGTGGTTGTCGTTGGGGTCCTCCTCGGATTAAAAAAAATTGCTATTTTTTGCCCATTTTTCGTGATTTCTGGAAATTGATTTGTAGGGGCTGCTCAATATCCAGCCGCCCCTACAAAATCGATTTGTAGGGGCGGTACAAATCAGTGATTTGTAGCTGCCCTTTCATAGGGGCGGCTGACAAAACCGCCCCTACAGAGGGTTACCAGCCGCCCCTAAAAACCTTTTTTCTACGTAGTGACCCAACAAATAGGGTGCTCGCCCCAGCGACAGTTAGGCCGCCCGTCCGCTCCCTCGCTCCCCATGTGCGCGGGCGACCCAGCCTCGATCCCTCGCTCTCCGCGATTCACGCGGTGATCCGGAGCTCAATCTTTTTCCCCACGCCTCACCCCCTCCCTTGCAGTCCTCGCTCTGTCCTTGCGCTCGTCGCACCCGCGCCATCGTCGTCACCGTCGTCGTCACCATCGTCCTCGCCCGCGCCATCTCCCTCGTCGCTAGAAATTGGGCTGGGGCGCCAGCGACAAACACTAACCCTATCTCCTCCGCGCAAGGTGCGCACCGCGCCGAGACGCAGCGCCCACTCCAAGCTCCCCGAGACGCCGTGCCCAATCCAAGCTGCCAGGACGTCCGCAGGACGCACGCCGGCCGCCGCCATGCCTCCACTCCGCCGGGCCGCCGCCACACAGCCATCGCCGCCCATCTCGGAGAAGCCCTCCACCCCGTTTGGTAGCATTTGTGAGTCTAATGCACAGAGGTTTTGCTTTTTACTGGTTTATTAGTTGTGATTGTGATATAGATTTCTGGGGCGGTTTGCAGGTGACGTACGGGAGCATGATCAAGCTGATGCACGAGAAGATGAAAGCATTGGCTGCACTCGCATGATCTGACCGTCACCAGGTTTTCAACTGGACCTTCCTTTAGATCTCATAAGGTAGTTCAACAGTCTTGAGTTTATTGATTAGCTCATTTTTGTCAAAACACAATACTCTCATCAGTTTCTTTGAATTTAATATAAGATACAAACAGTCTATTTTCAAGATTGAGCTAATTTTTAGATGAGATTAGAAAGAATGCAGGATCTCTTTGAAAATATACGATGGCTGATTGGTAGTGCTGGTAGTTCTATGATGAAAGAAATAAATATGGGAAGAAAAAATATTGTTATTGCGAACCTGATAATTTGTGTTTTTTGTAACACAAAATTAACTACTATTTTCTATGAAAGGACAGTAGTTACATTTTCATTGCAATGGCTAGCGCCCTGTTCGCTTGGCTTATAAGCCATACTTTTTCAGTCAACAAATAATATTTTTCTCTCACAACAAATCAGCCAACAGTACTTTCAGCCATGGCTTATCCACCAAGCGAATAGGGCATAGCTTAGTAGGATTGCAATGGGGTGAAGCAGTTCACACACGAGACCATGACCTGGTGTCGCCTGCTCGCGGCACTCGCCACCGGTGATGCCTACTCGTGGCCCATGCTGCACGAAGCTCTGATTAGTGTGTATTCTAAAAGAAGATACCAAATCATCATGACTAGATATGCCATGTACCTGCTTTTAGTCAATTTAAAGATCTCAAATGATTATTGGACTGTACCTGCCATCATCTCAAGGGAATGGAAGCTGGCTATTGGCGATCATTGGGTTATGCTCGGCCTAAGCTATTTGAGGAGAAAACTCAGTCAGGTCTGCATTTCATTTCATACACCATATATTATTAGTAGTGTAGTCATCCCAATGAGATATATAGAACTTATTTTGTTTCATACACCTATATTCCTTCCGGTAAATATAATGGTCATGCAGTAATCTATGTGTTGAACATTTGAATTTCACCTTAAATATTCTCTAAAACTTTAAGCATTTTCTATCTTCTGATGGTAGAAATGCCATGTGGCAACATAGCATTTACTAACCTAACTTGGGTATTCTGGATGATGTGTGATGTTTTTACACATTGAGAACTTTGCCTGGGCTTATGTGATTTTGACTTGGTCATCTATTCTTTTGATTCTATAATATAATTGTTTGTTGGCAACCACACCTTTGGAGTAACTCAGGAACTCAAATTATGATTAAGTTGTAAACTATGCAGCATATCAAGACTTCTTTTTTTTCCTGAAACTCATATTAGGATTAAGTTGTAAACTATGCAGCATATCAAGACTTCTTTTTTTCCTGAAGTCTGAACTGTTTAGTTTTAATAAGCATGAAGGATGAACCTATTAGTTGCATTTTTATTTGACAAACTCCTATTTTGTAATGGATTAGGAAGCTGAAGGAATTGCAAGTTTAAGATGGAAACTCATGTGGCAAGCTGGCAAGCAGCACTGCATGATGGGGTTCACATAGTAGAAATTATGATTCCTTATCTATGTGCATTGTTTCCCAACATTTTCTTCAATCACTGATAGTTTACTGATTGAAAAAATGGGCACTTCAATGCAGGAAGAACAAGATACTGTTTTGGCAAAAATAGAAGTTTCTCATGCTCACGTGGAACTGTTAAAGCATACAGATGTTTTGAATGATGCATTCTATATTTCACAACATGGAGTGTTTGGAACAATAAATAACCTCTGTCTTGGACACTCTCATGAGGTAGGTTATTGTTGTTTCCTATATATTAAAATGTGATTTTAATTCAGTTGTTTCATTCCCTTAAAGTCTTACTTCTTTAAATGTTTATTGGGAGGGTGACGCGTGGCATGCTGCTGTTGCATAAAGTTTGGATTTGCAACTGATTTTGCCAAATAGTTTGAGCTGCAGTTTTTTCTCTGTTCAGCGTACAGCACCTTGAGTGAAGATGTGATTATGGTTTCATGTCAATTGGAATCGGGTTTGGTTTTGCACATGATTTTGTAAAATAGGCCGAGCTGCAGTTTTCTCTGTTTAGTGTACGGAAGCAGCTCGTGCTCACTTTTTTGTTTTTTAGATTGTCAGTCCAGCAGCAGATCAACCCTTGATCGAACCGATTACATTTTCTCTTTGCAGGACTAGGAAAAAGTCTACTCCACCCCCTCAACTATGGAAGGTGGTCTACATAACCCCCTCAACTATGAAATCGTCTGTTTTACCCCCTGAACTTTTCAAAACCGTCTAATTTACCCCCTGGGTGGTTTTTTCAGCGGCGGTTTTGCTACAGTAACAGCGGGTCCGTATTAATCTAAGGCTACAAAAAAAAATTGTACTAAAGCATACCGTATTATATATTCACTGTGTAGATCTACTCATATGGAGTCCAATAAAATAAGATTTTTTATTTTATGATTTTTCTATGATTTTTCAAAAATTCACCGAAAACAAACAAAAAATTCAAAAACGGCACTGTAGCAAACAAGTTGTTACTGTAGCAGGCCGTTGTTACTGTAGCGACCGCCGCTGAAAACCGCCCAGGGGGTAGAATAGACGGTTTTGGAAAGTTCAGGGGGTAAAACAGACGGTTTCATAATTAAGGGGGTTATGTAGACCACCTCCCATAGTTGAGGGGGTGGAGTAGACTTTTTCCTGCAGGACTATATCATCAGCAGCTCAGACATATTCCATGATCTCGCCGTTTCTACGGCCACGCCGCATAGGTGCAACCTCTGCTCTGATTATGATTTAGGACTGATCATTTAATTGTGCATATGTGGCTCTTTAATTGTTTGTGACTACAGATGTCCATTGTCTAGGAAAAAAAATTAGGAGCATCATAAAACAGAGCTGCATGTTTTCTTTTAATTATTTCTAAAAGCATGTTGAACCAAGTTAAGGTACTACACTCATCTATTTTTCTTTACCACAAGTGCTTCCAAAGCTAGAAACTGAACTGTTGATTAGTGGATTAGGTTTAACATTGAGGTTTTGTGAAAAATTATTGTTTATTTGACCCTATGTAGAAGAATAAAAATTGGTCTTAAGAGAAAAAAGCCCGTACTTTTCAAAAATATATCCATGCAGTTGTTAGCACGAGTATGATATATGTATCTGAAGTAAGTGTTTCATGTTATAGCACATCAAGCAAGGATTTTTTTTAAAAAAAGGATTAGAACCACGCAAGACTGGACATGCAAAAGCCTAGCTTTGGGGATGGAGGCCTAGATGCTCATTGTAACGCTTACTAGGAGCTACACTTTGTAAAACATGCATGTGTACAGTCAATTTTTGCAATGGGAGGGAACGCCAATAGTTGCTAACTTATTTATGGTCAAATCAATGAGTTATGCATGTGCTTTGAATACAATCAAATTGGAAAAAGAAAGATTGTTAACTCTGCATTTGATAACAAAAAAAAGGTCCGTGTCCCTATAGGAAATGAAATTATATTTAATAGTTAGGCACCTACCTGACATTTTTATGTGACATTGACCTTTTGTCCCTTATTTTTTCAGATAATTGAATAGCGAACACAAAGCCACTTGAATTGAAGCATTGTATTGGTTCTTCACTTTGCTGGATCGATATCAGTATATCAGTACTAAAAGACTAGTATTTCTTTGGACTGCATTTCAATAAATCTCAACAATTACCAGCATGTTTTATTCAAGCTTTTACACTGTCCTGGTTTGATTCTGTCAGCTTAGAATTGGATATCCGAGTTTTCTTCCTGACGATATAAAACTTTATCTTAGCCGCATCATAGAAAGGTCTATAAAGTAGATTTTGTGAGCCTGCAACGCCGCGCTCTCCGTAACTTTGTTAATTTCATAAACTTTGTTTTTTTAATTAAATATCACTTTAACATTGTTATTTAATTTTTATAGTATTGTTATCTTATTGTGCGATTCATGTGTTTTAAGTACAAAATTACCCCGTTCGCTTGTCTTAAAATTGGCTTATTCGGCTTCTTTTTTCAGCCGGAACAGTGTTTTTCTCTCACAACAATTCAGCCGGAACAGTGTTTTCAGCCAGTTTCAGCCAAGTTTCAGACCAGCGAACGGGGCCAATGTTAGCTATCCCATAGCAACGCACGAGCATGCTACCTAGTATAGTTTAAAGATAGGAATGAAAAAAAAACGAATAGAATATTCAACATGTTTGTTGAAGATAGTATAGTTCCGGTAACTCTATTGTAAAATGTATTTGCGTAGTGGTTTTTCTTTATTTCCTGTTTTCTGCTATTAGCGTAGCAGCTGTAAATAAGTGTGTACCTTGTTGTTTTTTAATTTTCTCCTACTAATATATTTTCGGCAAAGCTTTTGCTAACCGTTAAAAAAAGGGAATAGATGAGAGAGACAACAATAACTTTAAGCCAAAAAAAAATTGTTTGACGATAGATATATATAAAGTTTATGCCAATGAATGTGGTGGGACACATGGAGCGAGAACAATTTCAATTAAACAAATAAAAATACTTGCAAAGTATTTTAAAGAACATTTGCGTGGGTCACCTTGCTAGTTAAAGGAAAATGATGAGGGTACTTATTACTTTCAAAAGAAGTGTGCCAAAGATCTCCGGGCATTGTTAATTTGTTTGCAGTCGCGTATGATCTGAGGTCATTTGGGCAGGACAGTTGTGATTGTCATGCTGGACTGATGAGTGGTGCCGGTGTCTGTGCTGCTTCTACCACCCGTCACAACGGTAGATGTATCGAAGGCATCAGGTGGTGGCTCATAGGTTGCCACCGGCATCCTCGCCGGCAGATTGGGCAGTGGCAGCTCAGACCGCAGCACGTTGACGGCCTGCCTGATGGACGGTCTGAGGCTCCGGTCAGGGTGCGCGCACCAGAGTCCGACGACCATCACGGTCTCCATCTCACGGGCGTCGAATTCACCCTTCAGCCGTGCGTCGGCGGCGTCGACGATGGCTCCTCTGCCGTGCCATTCCCACACCCATTGCACGATGTGGATCACGTCTTCTTCCTCGCGGTGAGCCACTAGAGGCCGCCTGCCGCAGGCGATCTCCAGGAGGACGATGCCGAAGCTTTAGACGTCCGATTCGGCGTTCGCCCTGCCGGTGATCATGCACTCCGGGTCCATGTACCCCATGGTTCTGGCGAGCACCGTGGTGTGCGATCCCCGGCCGTGGTTGACGAGCCTGGCGAGCCCGAAGTCGCCGAGCTTGGCGTGGAAGGACGCGTCCAGCATGACGTTGCTCGGCTTGATGTCCCTGTGCACAACGCACTGCTCCCACTCCTCGTGCAGGTACAGCAGAGCCGACCCCAGACCCAGCACGATCTCGTGCCGGACCGGCCATGGCAGCAGTGTGTCGTCGGCGTCGCTGCCACTGTGGAGGTGCTTGTCGAGGCTGCTGTTGGGCATCATCTCATAGACGAGGAGCAGCTCGCGGCCGCCGTAGCACCAGCCGATGAGCTGCACCAGGTTGCCGCAGCTGGCTGATGATCCTCACCTCCGAGGCGTACTCTTTCCTCCCCTGCTTCGAGCCCTTGGACACCCTTTTGATGGCAACGTGAAGGTTCATCTCCTTCAGGAAGCCCCTGTACACCGACCCAAATCCTCCTTCCCCAAGCTTCCTGTCATTGGCAAAGTTGTCGGTGGCAATGGCGAGCTCGCCGTAGCGAAACCGCTTTGGCCCGGTCCCTTTCTCGAAGTCGTCTTCCATCTGCGGCTCCTCGTCGAAGAACGCTCCTTCTCCCAGCTCTTTCTCCCTCGCTTCCTCAAGGATTCTAGCTTGCCTCCTCCGTTGCCAATCACGATCGAGACGGAGAAGAAGCCCAGGATGATCAAGATCGAGACGGAACCGACAGACACGCCAATCACGATCCCAATCAAGCGATGACGTTGGTGGCGCTGTGAGAGTAGGTTGAACGAGATGCCCTTCCTAGGCACTCGGTTCCGTGTTATATAGAGCCGGGAACAGCACCCGGCGTGGCCTTGTACAACAAGAAGTTACAAGAGATATACATCAAGATATCTATCAACTAGCTTGACCTACAAACCAGGAACTAACCCTAGTGCCAAGCCTAACAAACTCAGGAACCGACCAGGTTAACCCAACAGACTATATCGTCTAACACCCTCCCTCAATCTCAGCCACTAACAAGATTGAGATTGTCTCTGAATTGTCGCAACTTGACAACCTGAAGAGCTTTGGTGAAGCCATCAGCTACTTGATCTCCAGAATGTATAAACCGGATCTCCAGCAATTTTTGTGCAACTATTTCTCTGACAAAGTGGAAATCTATCTCATTATGTTTTGTACAAGCGTGGAACACCGGATTCGCAGAGAGATAAGTAGCTCCCAAATTATCACACCAAAGCATTGCTTTAGGAGGATGAGCAACCTTTAATTCATTCAACAATTTCTGTACCCATAGCATTTCAGCTGTTGTATTTGCTAGCGCCTTATACTCAGCATCTGTGCTAGATCATGACACCATGGCTTGCTTCCGAGCTGTCCAAGAGATCAAACTACTACCAAGGAAAACAGCAAAGCCACCAATAGACCGCCGATCATCAACACAACCCGCCCAATCCGCATCTAAGAAAGCACTAACCAGCATGGACTTCGAAGCTCCAATTCGTAAGCCAAGACCAACAGCACCACGTACATATCTCAGGATTCGCTTCACAGCGCTCCAATGAATGGTGGTCGGTGAGTGCAAGAACTGACACACCTTGTTTACCGAGAAGCACATGTCAGGGCGTGTCAACATTAGGTACAGCAGCGCCCCAACCACACTTCTGTAACGTGTTGCATCATCTGGACCAAGTTTATCCCCCCCCCCCCCCCCCCCTTCAACACTAAGTTTTCCATAAGTGGACAAGGGGGTGTCTAATGGCTTGCATTTGCTCATCCCAGTCCGAGTGAGAATATCGGTAGCATACCGCTCTTGACAGAGAACCAAACTGTTGCCTTTGCGCTTGACTTCAATGCCCAAAAAATAATGAAGATCACCAAGGTCCTTCAATGTAAACTCACGCTGCAAATCAGCAAGCAAAGCATCTGTGGCCTCTGGAGATGAACTAGCCACAATGATATCATCAACATAGACCAAGACAAATAAACTGTGCTTCCCTTTGTTATAATAAAACAGAGAGGTGTCAGCTTTAGAAGGAATGAAACCTGATGATTCCAGCTTACCACATAGCCGTGCATACCAAGCACGCGGAGCTTGTTTCAATCCATAGATAGCCTTGTCCAATTTACAAACATAGTCAGGATGTGACTTGTCCTCATAGCCGGGAGGTCGATGCATATAAACCTCCTCTTCCAACACACCATGGAGAAAGGCATTTTGAACATCCAACTGTCGTAGAGACCAACCTTTAGACATTGCAATGGACAAAACAAGTCGAATTGTTGCCGCTTTCACAACAGGACTAAAGGTATCTTCATAGTCTATGCCATATCGTTGCTTGTACCCTTTGGCCACTAAACGTGCCTTGTACCTATCAATGGAACCATCAGCCTTCCGTTTGATTTTGTACACCCATTTGCAACCAATAATGTTTTTGCCTTTGGGTTGTGGAACTAGATGCCAAGTATTGTTATGGATCAAAGCATGATGTTCAACATCCATTGCAGAAACCCATTTTGTATTTCCAAATGCTTCCTCGGATGTAGTAGGCTCCCCTGTGGATGAACTGGCCAACATACACCACCTCACAGTACCATCCAAATAGGTTTTAGGTTTGGTGATACCTTGTTGAAGGCATGTAACCAGATAGGGAGCTGGAGAAGGAGCAGACACTGCTGGAGAGGTAGCACCAGACGTTGCCACACCGGATCCTGATGCCGCCACAACAAATCCCGGTGTCGTACGCCCATCAGTCGGTGCTGTCGGCGGGACGATGCTGACCAGATTGGGTTGCGCAGCCACACGAGTGGGAGTCGAGGGAGACTGCGGAGTCGCGGCCACAGACGATCCGGCGCCCTGTTGACCGGAGACGCGCGCGAGGAGGTGACCCGAGATCCGCCGCTGATCCCGAAGATGCTGCGGCGACGGTGTCAGCAGGATCAACATCGGCCCCCGTGCGGTCTCCTATAGAGGGACACATGAAATATGGATCGTAGGAAGCTGATTTTTCACCGGATTTTTCACCTTCCGTCATCAAATTTTCTCCTGCATTCATCAAATCTGAGCTGTTCGTAGGATTAGTCAGTGTAGGAGACACTAAATGCTGATCATGTAATTTTGCATCCCCAAAACTAGAAGTAGGATTAAGAAGTGAATCTGGTAAAACATTGAGTTCGGCTTTAAGTTGGGCGCCAGCATTGGGACGCATAGATGCAAAAGGAAAGATGTGCTAATCAAACATGACATCCCTTGAAATATAGACACGCCCTTCAGCTGGATCTAGACACTTAACCCCTTGTGCATATTGCTATAGCCAAGGAACACACACCGCTTGTATCGGAATTGCAACCTGCGCGAATTATAGGGCCGAAGATTCGGCCAACAAGCACAACCAAATGTGCGAAGGAAGCTGTAATCAGGGTGATGCCCAAGAAGACGATAGTGTGGTGTATCATGATTGATGACTTTGGAAGGTAACCGATTGATCAAGGATACAACGGTAAGAAAAGCTTCATCCTAGAATTTCAATGGCATAGATGCTTGGGCAAGCAATGAGAGTCCTACCTCAACTATGTGCCGATGCTTGCGCTCAGCTAACCCATTTTGCTGATGCGCATGAGGACATGAAACTCGGTGTGATATACCTATGCGCTTACAGAAAGAATTTAATGCTTGATATTATCCTCCCCAATCTGTCTGGATAGCCAAAATCTTGCGATTAAATTGCCTTTCGACAAGATTTTGGAAACCACGAAAACGTTGGAAAACTTCTAATTTATGGCGCAAAAGGTAAATCCACACAAATTTGGAATGATCATCAATAAAACTCACATAATAGTTATTTCGACCAACAGAAGTTGGTGCAGGACCCCAAACATCCGAATAAACAAGGTCCATTGGACTAGTGGATACACTAGTGGACCGCGAATAAGGCAATTGGTGACTTTTTCCTTGCTGACATGCATCTCATACACTTTTATTGTTTGAATCATGAAAAAAAGGAAGCTTGTGACGACTAAGGACTTGTTGAACTATGGAAGTAGAGGCATGCCCTAGCCTATGATGCCACAAGGTTGATGGTGGCTTGACGGCGCTGTGGACTTCTTTATTCGATGATGACCTAGCTGACGACGACCATACGGGATAAAGACCTCCTTCACATCTGCCTTGAAGGAGTGTTTTCTTCGTTGACTGTTCCTTAATAGAAAAGTGGTTTGGGTGAAATTCAACAAACACACCATTATCTCATGTAAGACGACTCACAGAAAGGAGATTTTGTTTGCTTGAGGAACACGAAGAATATTGTTCTAATGAATCTTACTAGTAGGGGATCGCAAAAGACCATGACCAACAAGAGTGATCTCCATACCTAAACCATTGGTGGCGTGCACCTGCCCACCGCTGTGGTACTTGTCCCGTATGGTCAGCTTCTCTAGCTCATTGGAGATGTGATCGATCGTGTCGGAGTCCATGTACCAATTCTAGTCGATGCCATATGAGGTTGTCGCAGACGACGCCGACTTCTGTGGGGGTCTAGTGTAGGAGGCATCAAACCTCTTGAAGTAGCAAAGCACGGTGTGGCCCTCCCTGCTGCACAACTGGCACATGACCCCAGACGGTGCACCTCTAGGGGAACGTCCACCGCCATGACCGCCCTTCTACCCACGGCCAGAGCCGTGATCACCGCTGCGACCGCCACGCGCGTTGCCGTTGTTGCTGCCACGTCCTCACTTGGTGGCGACATTGGCAGAGGACTATTGTCCACCACCACCACCATCGTGGAGCTCCATCCGCTGCTCGAAGGTGACCAGTTGAGTGAAGAGACCCCCAAGTAGATGGATTCAATCTTGCAGTGACGACGGAGACGATCGGGTTGAATTCAAAATCCAAACCGGTGAGAATGTAGGAAACTAGTTCCTCATCCTCAAGACTACGGCCAACAGATGCCATATCGTCTACGAGGCCTTTCATCTTTGCAAAGTACTCTCTGATGGTGGACGCGCCCTTTGACGCCATAGCAAGTGCCATGAGCGTGCTGATGATGCGGGCGTGAGACTGAGAGGCAAACATACCCTCGATGGCTGCCCATGCCCTGGACGCGGTCACCTCTGTGGAGACCTAAGCAAGGATTTCACGGCCCAAATTGGATAGGATGTAGTTCAGTACCATCTCATCCTTGGCCACCCAAGTGGCATAGTCGGGGTTGGGGACGGGCAGCTCCTTGTCATCAATGCCTTTCTTGGACTCGAGGAACGCCATCGGAGCCCGAGCGTTCGGCGCGATGAACTTGGCAAGCTAGGTGTCGGTGTTTTGAGTTACAAACTAGTAAATTTCTAGTATTGCGTGTCTGGCTCGGATGGTGTGCTTAGAGAACATGAGGTTTATACTAGTTCAGGCAGAAAGTCCCTACGTCTAGTTCGTCGCTGCTGCTCATGTTACTAGCACTGAAAGTTTGTAGTAGGGGTTACAAACGAGCGAGAGAGGGACAGGTCCCAAGTCTCTAATGTGTGTGTGTTCCTAAGGCATGTTAGGGCATGTGTTTTGATATCCACAGCCGTGTAGAGTGGTGGACCACCGTTGTCTCTCCTAGGGCGTCCTGCTTCCTCTTTTATAGACAAAGGGGAAGAGCAGGTTACATAGAGAGAAAGGGGGAGAAGAGCCAAGGAGAGTAAGGCTTCTATGACTGCTAGGCCTTTTTTCTCCTTTATGCGGGTCCCACTAACACTACTGATGGTGACAGGTATGGCTCCATGACGGGCGCCTGTTCGCCGCTAATGCCACGCCTCGGTGTTGTCAGTGGGTCATGACGTCCCATTCTATCCCGACGGGCGACGCGATAAACCAACGTGTTGGTCAGCAGCCGTATAGGGAGTAGGTAGCATAGTGACCACACATCCATCACTATTGGTTATGTGAGTTCCCTAGGGTGACATGTCGCGGACATGGGTCATGTTGAGATGTGCCCGCTCCCAGCATGATGCTAGAAGTTTGACCTTGGGTTGTACTTTCTGGCCCGTAGTGGTTGGCGGCGGTAAGGGCTTCCATCAAGAGCCATGCCTGAGGGGTCAGGCGAGGCAGAGCCTGCCCCCAGAGGTCGGGCGAGGCAGAGCTCGTGCACCTAGGGGTTGGTTGGAGCTATAGTCACACTCTTGACTGCTTAGATGAATCAATGTTGATGATCATTAGCTCCTCCTCTTTGGGTACCCTAGTATTGGTCCTCGATAGTAGCCCCAAGCCTACGAAGGAGTAGAATACTCCTTCAGAGGCTTTTTCGAACAGGAGGACTCTGAGGGCCTTGACCTTCTTTTGTTGCCCATGGCGTGTCCTGGGGACGACGATTCCCTTTCGTCGTGATCGGACCCCTCGGGGGTATAGCCATGAGATTTGGTGGGTCAGAAAAGGTCTTTCCTGATTCTGACCCCTACGAGGGTCTGTCGTTCTACGACCGCGTGTTCGGTATCCTTACGAGTCCAACTTTCCTTGAGCCCCCGCCCATTGTAGGGGTCCGGTCGAGGGTCGGCTCGTCTTTGTGATCATCTTCCCTCAAGCATTTTTTCTGATAAAAATGGAGGGGCTGTGCCTTGCCATGATTTTCCTCCATTGATGAATCATGGTGCTTAGTGGGATGTTAATGGGCTAGTCCAAGTGGGGCCCGGCATCCCATTCACGGGGGTCCAGCTTGGGTTAGTTGATGACCAACTCTAGATTCTTAGAGGTCAATCCATATAGTTCTCGGGTCCGTTCGACCAGTCCTAAGGGCTCTCTGCCTTTCTTTGAGGAAAAACCATGGATCGTATCCGACCGAGACTCGAACATGGGCCGGGTTGGCCACGACGCTCGTTTGCTTGGGTACTAGCCGCTAGCGGGCCTATCCCTTTCCATCCCTAACTCTAAAGGTGCTTGGAGCGGTTGTCGAACCCGTCGGTGGGCCAACCTTTGAACTCCTAGGCCTAGGTGGGCTGTAGGAGTATTTTTAGCTCCATATCCCTCTTACCTATGATGGGTCATGGCCCATTCGGGGAGATGAAACATCTAGTGCATTTTCTGAGGGGACAGCCATAGGTTGTGTGCACATGCCCCACGACGAGACATGGTGATAGGTGATGGTAGGCGTAGAGATCTAGGTGGGTGGTTGGTTTCCTCGCACCTGTTGCCCCTTCGCAGCCATGCCAGCACTGCCAATGCTTAGGTTTCCTGCCTTCACATCTCCGTTGTCATAGAGCTCGCATCTGTCCACCCCACCTCCAATGGATCTGTGGTGCTGTTCTGACATCACCTTCCAGCGCATGGAGGGCCTCGTTCGTCGCGGTCTCCTCTGCGTGCGGACCTTGGCCGAGGAATGGTTGCTGCCCAGCAACGAGGATTCATCATCATCGCCCGATGGCTACGTGGTGCCATTCGCCTACTTCCACAAGCATGGCTTGTGAGCCCCGCCCACAAATTCCTCTGGGGGCTGCTGTACTTCTACAAGATTGAGCTGCAACATCTCAATCCCAATGGGATCTAGCACATGGCGGTGTTTGTCGTGCTGTGTGAAGGATTCCTGGGGATCAGCCCCCGCTTTGACTTGTTGAGGTATTTCTTCAACGTCAACCTCCTGAAGAAGAGGGAGAAGGGTGGCAGGCAGGAGCTGCACATGCTGATGGGGTGCGCTGGTATCCAACTTTGGAACAATCGGGTCAGCGAGTACCCATCCATGTGGCTCTCAATGTCTAAGAAGGGCTGGCACTCATAGTGGTTCTACCTCAAGAATGACACCGCCGCCCCTCTGTCGGAGTTAACCGGACGCCTGATCGAAGAGGCCCTAGAGCAATGGAGGAAGTGGGGCATCCCGGAGAAGGACAAGAAGAAGATCCAAGACTACATCACAGCCATCCACATCCTAAAGGAGAATGGCCTGCAAGGGTCGGGCATCATTGGGGCTTACCATGCGAGGAGGGTGGCGTCGTTGATGACGCGCATGCTCCCGCTATACGCGATGGCGCTGGAGGCATCGTTCGATGGAACGGTGCTCACCGAGGGAACGCTCCCCAACTCCGAGATCGTGCATCAAGGAGGGGATAGAGCCTTTGTGGGATGATGCAGGTGCCACGCTTGACTTTGTCTACCCGATGTCGAGGCATCCTCCGATGCGGCCGTAGCCAGGCTATGTTGTCTTTGTAAGTTTCCTTTTCTCTTGCCTTCTCTTCAATTGGTTTCCTAACCCTGTGAGACTAACTTTAAGAGGAGCGTGACCAGCCATGGGACCTCATCCTCATGGATCGCCCGTCACCACTACCGAGGGATTCAGCCGTGAGGGCAGCGAATCGTGTTGAGGGTGAGTGGCTGAGGAAGGCGAAGGAGGACAAGGAGGGGAAGAAGCAACCGAAGTTGCAGGCATGGGAACAAGGGGAGGACACTAACAACGACGATGATGATGACGATGGTGACGACGATGAGGTGATGGAGGAAGAAGAAACGGTAGCCGATGATATGAAGTGGGACAACTTGGAGAATGAGGATGCGCTGACAGGCATCAGTTCGTCCTTCCAGGCATCGGGACCCTTCCCGGTCCATGGAGGGGAGGGTACATCTAGGGAGCCGGTGGAGGCGGGCTATTCCAATGATGCCCCCCAGGAATCGATGAAGGCAAGACATACCATCAGCCTGCCCCATGAGCGAACAGAGGTGGGTGGCTCTGCCATCGTGTCCAAGGTGCTAGCGGAGGTGGGCAGCTCCGCTGTTGTGCCCTAAGAGCCAAGGGGAGCGGGGCATTCCACCAATGTGCCCTAGGAGCTAGTAGGGGCAAGCCCCTCTACCTAGGAGCAGGGGGCGGGCTTGAAACGGCGTCGTTCTAATGAGGCAGAGCAAGGGTCAGGGGTTCGTCCACCAAACACATCTGCTGTCTGACGACGCTGAGGTGAGTTATCAATTCCTCCGTTTTTCCTATTTTAGTCAAATTTCATCGTGACTTATGTTTTTCATCCCCTGTAGCATCGGCAGATAGTAGAATCCTTTGGCGCTCGCACCGAATAAGAGCATCGCCCACCAATCAAGGCGGCGGCCATCGGCTGGTGTCGCATCCGTTTTGGGTGGGAGCGACACCGGTGTGACCGCGTCGCCAGCCAGTCAGGCGCCGCGCATGGTGGTGCCTGTGCCCTCAATGGGATGGCCGAACATAGGTGTTCAAGGGGTGCCTTTAGAGGTCGTGGAGCAGCCGGTGACGACCGCAATACCACTGCCGATGGTGGGGCGGATGGGGCTATCGACTACGCTCGTGACGCTGACCGTGGCAGACACAACACAGCCGGTCGTGACCCCATCGACGCAGGTGGAGGTGGCGGCAGCCATGGCAGATGGGTCATAGCCGGGCACAACCACAGCATCGCCTGAGTCATCAGCACGACCCGTGCCATCGATGGCCCAAGCGACGGCGCCTGGCATGGGTCGGATAGAGGGGGACGTGGCTGAGGGGTCACTGGGAGTCGTGGTGCTGGGAGATCATGGCTCGGGTGCACCAGCTCAAGAGGAATGCCCTTCGCACCTGGGTCAATTAGTCCTTCATGATTGCTCGTTCTCATTATGGGGACATCATCGATCTGGAGGTGATGGGCCACAGCTACGCGCTCGGTTATGAAGTCCACGAGCTAGAGGAGATGGAAACGGCTGTGGCTCCCCTTTTGCAGGACCTGGCGGACATGATAGAAGGCATAGTTCTCCCCTAGAGGGGCTAGTTAGTTAAATAGGTGAGGCGATCATTTTTGTAAGAAATGGATAAGTTCCATCCCTTTTGTTTCATTTGAACAAGTCTGTTCCTTCATTTGGATTGAACAAGTCTGTTATTTTGTTTCTTTTGAACAAATTTGTTCTTTCTCCTTTTTATGTGTAAAAAAGGTTAATGTGTTCTGACCCTTCTTATTGTTTAGACCGTAGAGCTCGAGGTATGGGCGGGAAACTCTGGTCACACTCGTAAGAGTGCCGTAGCCGCTAGGGCATAGGTTTCTTGCAGTCTGACGAGTTTCACTCGATGTTTGTTTCCGCAAACCTTGCCTCTAGGTTTTTAATCATGAGAAAGGGTCAGGCATGGTGATAGTTTTAGAAAGGGTATATATATCCTTATCAGCCCCTAGGTGAGACCTGACCCCTTGTCATTATTGGGGTTGGGTTTCACTAAAGATCGAGAGGACAATAGCAAAAACTAGTAGGAGAAAGCGTCACTTGTTTTAGAAATGTTATTCTTAGTTTTTGTACGTACCCCCTCCCCAGGATCTAAGCCATCGTTCTACGACTGTGCATTTGGTTTCCTAGCGAGTCTAACTTTCCTCGAGCCCCCATGCATAGTGGGGGTCCGGTCAAGGGTCGGCTCATCTTTGTGATCGTCACCCCATCCGTAGTTTCCGCAACTAGAGGGGTTGTGCTAACGTCACTTGCCTCGATGGCTCCAGTGTCATGCTTGGTGAGCTCACTAATGGGCATGTCCGAGTGAAATCTGGGTCTGTCATTCATAACAGGGTTGGTATAGCTCTCATGTGGCATTCCACTGCTCCTTAACCCATCTCCCGGCAGATGCCTGAGTCATTCCAGACACCGATTCAAGTGGTCCACTGGCCTCTCCTTGATGGAGATTCTATGGGCATGGCTCAAGGTTAGGATCAAATGAGAAGGTCGAGATGACCCTATCCGCTTTTGAGTCGGTCGGGCGAAGGCCGCTATGGCTCATCAGTGTTTTCTCCCCTGGCTCTATTTGACGTGAGGCAACCTCGAGCCCTTCGTGGGCTGTCCTTCAAACCCTGGTCGGTTGTTGCTCATATTGACATGAGGCGACCTCAAGCCCTTCGTAGATTAGCCTTCGAACCCTAGTCGGTTGTCGCTCATGTTGAATGAGATGGCTGCCGCTTCGTGTCGCGATGCGAAGCGTCATGATGCAATAATTGCATATGTGATGCTTGGATGTATGAGAATGGATGAATGAATGCTGATGCTCTAGAAAAGTAAAGTTGGGGTTGGTAAAGTTTAGGGAGCTCTTACTGGCTATGTCTGAGTGGAATTCGGGTCCACCGTTCATGACGGAGTCAGCATAACCCATATGGGGCATTCTATTGCTCCTTACTCATCTCTCGGCAGTGGCCCGAGCCATCTGATCGACTTGGGTGACCCGTTGGCCTCTCCTCGATGGAAATTTTGGTGGTGGGCCCCTACAAACCCTTCTTGGGAAGGCGGAGGCTAAAGCTCGGGGTGTGGGCAAAAAAACTCTAATCATGCCGGTGAGCAAAAATGCTGGGGCGTAGGTTTCTTGCGGTCCGACTAGTTTTACTCAGCGTTTGTTTCTGTAAACTGTAACACCCTAGGTGTTTGTCCCTAGTGAAGTAATGGGTTTGAGCTCAAACATGACATGTTAAGTGGTAATCAAGATCCTTAGCTCCTTATCTTGAAAGTGGTGATGAAGGTGTCAAGGCAAATCTATGAAAATGAGCTCCAGGTTAAACTTGGGCAACACACCTTTGCTTACTTGTTGGCCCTTTTCAGTCATATACCTAAGTAATGTTGAAGGTGCTTCTTTCATGTGCCTCACATCAATTTCCACCCACAATGATGATTGGAAAAGTTTCATGAAGTTTGGAATCAAGAAGTCACATGAAGTGACAAGTTATGTCCTTGCCTAAATTGCTTTATTAAGTGAATGAGAACATGTGATGTTAAACAAACATTGCAACCTTGCTTAACAACTCTAATTCAACTCATGAACAAAAGTTATTAAGGGTTCATGTTGATCATGTGTCAAGAAAATTCTTCAAAGTGTGGGAAATAGCTAGAATTGTCTTTTTCATGATATGGTTTTGACTTGTGTTGACCAACTATTTGGAGTGCTTGCAATGAGTTGGACCTTAAATAAAAGTTGCAATTCTGCTTAAGTAGAATAAACTTTGTTTAAGTACCAAGAGCTAGTTTAGTATTTAACTTAGTCTATCAAGGCCTCCAAAAGTGAATGTAGTGCTATTTTGGCCCCTCTGAAATATTTCTATCCCTGATTGACAGCAGTGAGTTGACATGTTTGCGACATTTTATATTCCAAATTCATATGGCAACTCACTTGGATTCCTTAATATGAGTTGAAGTACTATCCATGGAGATGACAACAAAATAAGTTTCATCAAGTCTAGATCTAGTTTGGACCTTCAGAATCAGCTCCCAAAATAGCTACTTGCACTAAACTTTCTTGTTGATGCCTGAATGTTCCAAGTCTGGGATTCAGTTTCATGTACCCCTCTTTGGAGCGCTGGTTCTTTCTAACTAATCCGATTTAGACCAACTCTTTTAAGCAAACTTGTAGTAGTCATGTAGCCCTACAAAGTTTACCCTAGTTCCTTAAACTAAGACTCCATGGTTTAGGAGTCAGAAGGGGGAGAAGAATGCAGTTTCAGTCAGCCTATAACTGAACTGTAGAATTTAGTTTTGAGGTACCCTCCTTTGAAGATCCATATCTCCAAATCTAGGTTGAGTTAGCTCTTGATGCTTAAAGCAATCTTGTTCACCTCACAAAGATCTACAACTTTGCCTCTTGTGCCGTGATCACAGGACAACCAGATCGGAGGATAAGGAAGGTTGAAGATGGAGTTTCAATTGTATTTTTGACGTGGTCTTGTCAGCTCCTTAGCTGATTTCAAACTCGAGCCCATCATGGCCGATCGAGCGCAAGATGCCGCTGTCGCATGGCCCTCGTGCTTGTCCGCCTGACGGCCACCTCGCCCATGCTCACGATGTGAAGATCCTAAGCTGCCCCTAACACACCTCACTCGCCTCCCCACTCCCTCTTTACCACTCCCTCACCTCACTCCTCAGCACTGGCGCCATGGCCACCATGGGCAGAGCCACTCGTCGCCCCACAGCTTCGAGCTCCCAGCCCAGGCCAAGTCACCACCAGCCCTATGACCTCCCTCTTCGCCGTGTGCATGCTTGCCAGAAGCATCTCGCTGCCGTTGCCTTTGCCTTCGTCGTCGCTGCAGGCCGTCGTCGTGGCATGCCGCCCGTGCATGTGGCCAAGAGACCACAGACCGCCTTTGGTCAGGACAAGACTAGGCGCAAGTGTGGCCTGACACCGCAGTGCCTTGGTGCCTTCCCCCTTGCTGCTGGCGAGCACCACGGCGGCCGGAATCATCGTCTTCCCTGACAACCTCTGCTCCGGTTACGTGAAGAAGAAGACAGAGAGGAAAATGCAAATAGAAACTCTTTGTTGGGTCCAGTTGTGAAATTCGTGACCCATATGAATAGCGCTAAGAAGGACCTTTTTGTTGGAGTTTGTTTTATGAAAAGTGCAGGGTCCCTGATGCAAGATCTGTTTGTCTCTATCTTTTTCTTTATGCATTAATTTAGCTGAATCTTTGAAAATGCATAGTAAATCGTAGAAAAATCATAAAATAGCAAATGAGGACTTTTTGGAATCCTTGTGAGTAGATGTACATAGTAGAGTCATAATATGATATGTGTTAGTAGAAAGTTTCTGCTATTTTTATTTATTCTTGCAAAGTGCTTTTAAAAATCCTTTTAAGTTGTCGGATGCATATCTTGAGTTATAGAAGTCCAAAAATGGTAGTTCCAGTTGTGTTAATATTGGGATTACATGATATAGCTAATAAACATATTAAACATGCTAGTTGTATATTGTTTTTATAATGTTTTGATTTAATCTTGTTAAATAGGTAATTTTAGCTTATTTTGCTTTTTATTTTCATATCTGAAGTTGTGGTGCTCCAATTGCTGTGAAATTTTTTAGTAGGCTACTGATGTTATATGTGTGATGTGGTAAAAATTTTATGTTCATTAGATGCATTATGGTGGAGTTATTGATTTAACTTGCCTACAGCTTGATAAATGGTTTATAAATAATTGGTATAGGCAAAAATATGAAATGTGATTCCTTTGCCTTTGCATGATGATGTTGTGACCTAAGAACACTTAATATGACCATGTGCTTGCAGAAAATATTGAATTTCATATTTATCTTGCTCTCACATGATTTCTTACAATAGCAATTTGTCCTTTTTGTAGTAATTAAATTATAAAACCTGAGCAAGTGAAATTTATGCAGTAATCATATTTGGTCATCATATTTCTCTCATAAAAATCTCAGCCCCAAACTAGTTGTTCTCATATGGCACTAAAAATAGCATATATATTGCATTGTATACATAGAGGATGAAAGTTTGCTAATAGATCTATGTAGTTATCGTCCTATGATGCTTCTCATAGGTATTAGTATGTGCTATGATTGTTTGAATAAGGTCACAATCTGTTTAGAGTAGCATGTATGTCAAGAACATGTTAGTTTGTAGCAACTAAATAAGAGATGAATGTGGTATGCCTCAGCTATCTAGACTGCAGGTACAATTTTGGTTGTGCAATTAGTTTCATGATGCAAATCATGTTTTCTATGAATATGGTGAATACCAAAGTTGTAGGTAACTTCATAATCTAGCTTGTGTTAGATTTTTATGACCATAGTTCTGATAATTTAGGAGCTATAGATTTTATAATTTCCCTATTAGGTTTTGCATGCTCTCTGTACAGATCTGAATGATTATGTTGTTTGACTTAGCTAAGCTTTGAATCACATCTTTGATATAATAGAATAAGTGTAGTGATTTTCATGATATTTCCAAATTGTTAAAGATCACCCCTTTTGGTGGTCTAAATCTCTAGTTATGAGCTTGTGAAGTGGAGTGACATATTCTGTCCTAATATGGACAGAGATGTCTTCTTTATGATGTTTGACCTAGTTAACTTTAGAATTAGCTTATAGTGTCTATAACAAAGTGGTGCATGGTTTGATAAGATTTCTAAAAAGTCTAGAACCACCTTGTTGTGAATTCTAGAACTCAACTTATTGCTGTCTGAAGTGGCATGTTAGATTATGTCCATGTTTTGGACATAATTGTTGCTTTGTGTGTTTAACGCCAAATAACTGTTGAATCACCTAAAGGTGATAATAAGAAAGTTGTATATGACTTAATAATATTTCTATAAAGTTAAGGATCATGCTTGTTGGATGATTAGAACTCCAGTTATACTTTTCTGAAGTTAATGTCAGTTTTCTATGCTTATCGGTACAGACCGGAGATATTGGCATATTTGATTATGTTAACCTGTGAATTACCTTTTAGAATGAATAACAAAGTTGTATAAAATTTCATTATATTTCTAGAAAGTCCAAGATCACTTTTATTGAATGATTGTAACTCTAGTTATGGTTGAAACACGCGACTACTGTACTGATGTCCAAATTCTGTGTATGCACTTAAGTTGATTGCCCATTCTTGATGTTGCTGGTGCATGCTCTAAATTATGTAGCCCTAGTTACTTAGTTGAATGACTTGCTCTCAAGTGCTTAAATCAATATGATGTGACCATTGTTCATATTCATGAACTTGCATCTTGTATCTCATCTAGGTACGCCAGATGACCCACGTGAAGGACATGATGTTGGAGCCGAACACGAAGATGGAGTTTGGTGAATCATAAAGACAGAAGGACTAAGCAAGTGGTGAGATGAGAGATTCTTGCCAAGTGAGTATTGTCTAACAAACACTAACCTAGTGTTGGATCCTAGGCAAGCTCCAGAGCATTCTAAGCCTCCTATGTTTTCGAACTATCAACTTGAGCCCTTTTATGTTGATGCATTAAGTACTAGGAGTTGATTGGAACCACTTGCTGCACATATCTTCCTTATATATATATACATACATATATATATATGGAAGATATGTGCAGCAAATCTTGAATCCTATATAGGTCTAGGATCAAATATATGCTTAGCCATGCTTAGTCGGTAGAAGTCGGGTGATTACTTGTCACCTGCATGATATAGGCTGATAACTAATCACGGTTGGCTATATTTACTAGCGTGGAAATAACCATGTGTCAATGAATAAAGGAGACCGGGTGAGATCATGATAGAGAAGCAACAAGGCATGGATGTCTTAGGTGCCTATCTATACCCGTGTGTGTCGATTAAGGACTGATTCACTGTATGTCCTCATGTCATGTTGAACGCTTGTCTAGCACTTAGCTGGCTGAATCTAATGATACGACCACGAAGCCGAGTAGCTCAATTTAGGCTAGGCCCCGATAAGTGGAAGTGCACACACTAGAGGCAGTACAGATGTGTGGAGAGCCAATGGCGTGAGTCTAAGGGCGGGTTCGAGTCCCGATCTTCCTGGCAGATTGGTAGAATCTCTAAGGGTGCGGCGCTGATTGGACCCACGAGTTAGTCCTGAATTGTACCAAAGGTGACCTGAGGCTACCTTGGTGTAGGTGTGCCTCGGTTTGTGTTAGGAATAAATTTCCCAGCTGGGTAGCAATCGATTCGAATCACCGTCTCTCCGGATAGTGAGAACTTGACTAAGCAGTGGCAATGTAGAGTAACTTAATGGAAACTTGATGGTTATGATGATGATACTCACATTACTACACCGGCTATGGTTACTATTGCCTATTACTAAATGATATTCCACATGTTTAGCACAGGTTAGTTGCTAATCTAGAGATGAATAGCTATAATTAACTTGGTTACCGAATTGTAAAATGTATAGCTCAACTAGTGGCTTTTATGCAAAATTTGTCAAGCTAGCTCCACCTATAAAGCCTTGCATACTCCTTGGTGTCACTTTATTTCTAGTTTATGATGGGTAAGTCTAGCTAAGTATATTTGAGTACTCAGGGTTTATCCCACCATGTTGCAGGTGAAGTTCTCGGTCAGCTGAAGATGGTGGCTAACCCCCGGTGGGCTCGGTGAATCTATATTTATCTCTCATCTATATGCTTTTATCAGAGGATGTCACTTATGCTAGCAATGTATTTGGAACTTATATTAATGTAATCATTTGAAAGCTATGTTGTTTTCACTAATCGGTTTTGAAACCCAAACTTGTATTATTATTTGTGAACTCATTGTAAACATTATTTCCGCTGTAACTCTATGTATGTAATGTGTATTTGCTTAATCATGCGATCTTTGTTGTGATGTTGATTTACCGAGGTCCTTTGTGACACTCGGCGGACTACCGGGTTTATATAAGTGAAAGTATGCGCGTGTCAACGTGTTAGCGGGGACAGCCGTACTTAATCTTGTACAAATTGGACGGTTCTGTCATACAAACCTTGCCTTTACATTTTTTAATGTGATAAAGGGTCAGACATAGAGAATGTCTACTAAATAGCCATACTCTTCCTAGCCCCTGAGTGAGGCCCGACCCCTTGTCATTGTTGGGGTCGGGCGTCACTTAAAGATCGTGGAGTCTATAGCGAAACTAATAAGAGAAAACGTACGTAAATTAAGGGTGATCTGTCTCTCGGCAGCAGCCCATGCCATCTGATCGACTTAGGTGACCCACTGGCACAGGACTTACCTTGATGGCTCGAGTGACGGGTTCAGGGAGCTCTTACCGGATATGTTCGAGTGGAATCCAGATCCATCGTTTGTGACGGAGTCGGCATAACCCACATATGGCATCCTACTACTCCTTACCCTTCTCTCGACAGCGGCCTAAGCCGTCCGATTGACTTGGGTGACCCGCTGGCACAGTACTTACCTATGGAGATAGAGGATGAAATTAGTTAGGTAGATAAGCCAGGCGGCGAACTCGTAATAAGTGGACAAGCTCTTAAATTTTGTTATAACCAAACAAATTTTTAGCCCTTCTCCCCTTTTGTATAAAAAGGTTAATGCGTTCTGACCCTTTCTGTTGTTAAGGCAATAAAGCTTGGGGTGCAGGTGAACAAACTCTAATCATGTTGGTGAGCAAAAATGACGTAGCCGCTGGGGCGTAGGTTTCTTGCAATCTGACCAGTTTTACTCAGCGTTCGTTTCCTCAACCCTTGCTTCTAGATCTTAACGTGAGAGAGGGTCAGGCACAGAGAATGTTTTCCAAGTGGATATACTCCTAAATGTGTCCTGGCTCTTTCCAAAGTTAAAGCTTAAGAAGCTTGGGATATGGGAAAGAACTCTGATCACGCTGGTGAGCAAAAACGCCGTAGCCACTGGGGCGTAGGTTTCTTGTAGTTCAACCAGTTTTACTCAGCATTTGTTTCTGCGACCTTCGCTTCTAGATCTTAATGTGAGAAAGAGTCAGGCATAGAGAATGTCTACCAGATAGATATGCTCTTATTAGCCTTCGAGTGAGGCCCAACCCCCTGCCGTTGCTGGGGTCGGGTGTCACTAAAGATTGAGGAGTTGATAGCGAAACTGATAAGATAAAGTGTGCGCAAATTAAGGGTAAAAGCGACATAGCTATTCGATATTCTAGGCATTGGCAAAGACTTCGCCGTCGATGGTCCTAAGCTTGTAGGTGCCTGGTCAGAGCACCTCCATGATGATGTACGGTCTCTCCCATGGCGGAGAGAGCTTGTGGCGGCCCTTGTTGCTCTGGACGAGGCAGAGCACCAGGTCCCCAATGTTAAATGCCCAACCCCGCACTCAACAGCTATGGTACCGATGTAACACTTGCTGGTACTTGGCTGAGCGGAGGAGGGCAACGTCGTGCACTTCATTTAGCTAGTCCATGGCATCCTCGAGGGATGCCTCGGCTCCCTATTTGTCGTACGCCCTAACCCTTAACGCTCCATAGTCGAGGTCGGTTAGGAAGATAGCTTTGAAACCATAGACCATGAAGAATGGCATGTAGTCGGTGGCCCGGTTGGGGTTGTCCTCAGACTCTAGAGCACCGCGGGAAGTTCTGCGACCCATCGTCCGCCAAACTTGTTCAACCGGTTGAACATCCTAGGCTTGAGGCCTTGTAGGACCATGCCATTCGCGCGCTCAACCTGCCTGTTCATGCGGGGGTGCGCCACAGTGGCCCAATCAACGCAGATGTGGTATTCATCGTAGAATTGGAGGAACTTCTTTTTGGTGAACCGCGTGCCATTGTTTGTGATAATAGAGTTTGGGACTCCAAAGTGATGGACGATGTCAAGGAAGAACATCACGGCTTGCTGGGACTTGATCGCGGAGATCGGTTGAGCCTCTATCCACTTTGTAAACTTATCTACGGTGATAAGAAAGTGCATATAGCCCTCGGGCGCCCTCTTGAGAGGTCCGACCAGATCGAGCCCCTAGACCATGAACAACCATGTGATGGGGATCATTTGGAGTGCTTGGGCTAGTAGGTGGGTCTGTCGAGCATAGTATTGACACCCTTCACAGGTGCGCACAATCTATTCAGCATCGGCTACTATGGTCGGCTAGTAAAAGCCTTGTTGGAACACATTTCTGACAAGGGTCCTAGGCACAGCGTGGTGCCCGCAGACCCCACCATGGATATCACTCAGCAACTACTTCCCTTGTTTGATGTGGATGCAGCGTTGTCGGATCCCAATGTGGCTTCACGTGTAGAGCTCACCCTCAATAAGGACAAAGGATTTGGCATGACACGCGAGCCGCCGTGCCTTCGTTTTGTCCATCAATAGTGCCTCACAGAGGAGGTAGTCAAGGTAAGTTGTCCTCTAATCGGCCAGAGGGTCAGGCTTAGTCGCTGGATCTTCATCAAGCTCCATGACTTCGGGGTCGGATGGAGCCGATGGCTGGTTAGCCCCTGAGCCTAGGGTAGGGAGCCTATCATCGGTCTGTTCTGGCTCCTCGTAGCAGACTAAGGGCTTGTACTGATCGCTGGCAAAGATGCTCGTCGGCACTGGCTCTTGACTGGACGCCATTTTTGCTAGCTCATCGGCCACCTCATCAAGACACCTCGGGATATGATTGAGCTCGAGACCATCAAACTTGTACTCTAGCTGGTGGACTTCTCAACAATATGCGGCCATCTTGGCATTGTGGTAGCTTGATTCCTTCATGACTTGGTTGATGACCAGCTGGGAGTCGCCTCGGACATCAAGCCATCGGATACCAACTCGATGGCGATGCAGAAGCCATTGATGAGTGCCTCATATTTGTCTACATTGTTGGAGGAGGAGAAATGGATGCGAACCATGTACCTCATGCGTACCCCAAGGGGCAAAACAAAGACTAGCCCCATGTCGGCGCCTTTCTTCATCAGCGATCCATCGAAGTACATCATCTAGTACTCTTGGTCGATGGCTGCTGGCGGCATTTGGATCTCTGTCCATTCTACAACAAAATCAGCCAGCACTTGGGACTTGATGGCCATCTGAGGGTATATGAAATGCCTTGACCCATTAGCTCAAGTGCCCACTTGGCGATTCTTCCTGTGGCATCCCTAATTTGGATGACCTCACCGAGAGGGAAGGACATCACGATCGTCACTAGATGCGACTCGAACTAGTGACATGACTTTCTCTTGGCGATGAGGATGACATACAGGAGCTTCTAGATTTGGGGGTAGCAAGTCTTGGAATCAGAAAAGACCTCGCTAATGAAGTGCATGGGATGCTGCACTTTGAGGGCGTGTCCCTCTTGTTCTCGCTCTACCACCAGGGTGGCGCTGGCCACTTGAGTGGTGGCCGCAATGTAGAGTAGAAGCGGTTCCTCGTCGGTCGGGGGGGACTAGGATCTAGGCCTTTGTCAAGAGCTACTTGACTTGTCAAGCGCCTCCTGAGCCTCGAGCGTCCATTCGAAATGGTCGGCCTTCTTCAGAAGCTGATAGAGGGGGAGACCTCATTCATCGAGGCACAAGATAAAGTGGTAGGGCGCGGTGAGGAACCTCGTAACTCATTGTACCCCCTTTATGTTCTGAATCGGGCCCATCCTCATGATGGCCGAGATCTTCTCTGGGTTGGCTTTAATGCCATGCTCGGAGATGATAAAACCCAGCAGCATACCCCTTGGGACCCCGAAAACACACTTCTTGGGGTTGAGCTTGATGCTGTTTGCTTGGAGTTTCATGAAGGTCTGCTCTAGGTTGGCTATGACCTGGCCATCCCGTTTGGATTTTACCATGATGTCATCCACATAGGCCTCAACTATCCACCCGATGAGATCCCCAAAACACTTGAGCATGCAGTGTTGGTACGTAGCCCTCGCTTTTTTTAGGCCGAACAACACTGTGACATAGCAGAATTATCTGAACAGGGTGATGAAAGACGTCATGAGCTGGTCAGACTCTTTCATCGTGATTTGATGGTATCTAGAGTACACATTAAGGAAGCAAAGGGTTTCGCACCCTGAGGTCGAGTTGACTACTTAATCTATGTGTGGCAAAGGAAACGGATCCTTTAGACACGCTTTGTTGAGACCTGTGTAGTCAACACACATTCTCCATTTCCCACTCTTTTTTCATACAAGAATGGGATTGGCTAACCACTTAGGGTGGTATACTTCCTTGATGAACTCGGCTGCCAAAAGCTTCTCAATCTCCTCACCGATGGCCCTGTGTTTCTCCTCGTCGAAGCGACACAGGCGTTGCTTCATTAGCTTGGAGCCTAGCCTGATCTTCAAGGCATGCTTGATGACTTCTCTTAGAATGCCTAGCATGTTCAAGGGTCTCCACACAAAGATGTCTCTATTGGTGCGGAGGAAGTCGATGAGCGCGCTTTCCTATTTAGAGGAAAGCATGGTGCCAATGCGCACCACTTTGCCTTTGGAGCTGCTAGGGTCTATGAGGACCTCCTTGGCGCCCTCTACAAGCTTGAAAGACCTGGTCAACCACTTGGGGTCAGGTGCTTCTTCGATGACCTCCTCCCTGATGGCCGTAAGCTCTCTAGAGTCGACAATTGCCATGGCATGTTAGCAGCACTCAACCTCACACTTGTAGGCATGGTGGAAGGAGGTGTCGATGGTGATGACCTCGCATGGACCTGGCATCTTCAACTTTAGACAGGTGTAGTTGGGGATGGCCATGAACTTCACATAGCATGGATGTCCTAGGATGGCGTGGTAGGTTCCATGAAACCTAACCACCTTGAAGGTAAGGGTCACTGTCCTATAATTGGTCGAATCCTCAAAGGTGATGGGCAAATCGATCTGCCCAAGTGGCATGGCCTGCTTTCTAGGCACGATGCCATGGAAAGGTTCCCTGGTTAGTCAGATGCGCGATCGGTCGAAGCCCATGGCGTCAAAAGTTTTGGCGTACATGATGTTGAGGGTGCTGCCTCCATCCATGAGCACCTTGGTGAGCCGCTTCATGCTGATGATCAGGTTGACCATGAATGGATATCTTCCTGGCTATGGGATGCTTTTCAGGTGGTTGGTCCGATCAAAGGTTATGGCGGACTCCGACCATCGGAGGAAAGTAGGCGTGGCCAGCTCAGCCGTATAGACCTCGTGGCCCGCAAGCTTCTGGCGATGCTTGGAGTTGTAGGCCGCTGACCCTCCGAAGATCATGAGGCAGCCATCCAGCGTTGGAAAGCCACCGTCCTTCCCCTCGGTGTCGTCCATGGTCGGCTTGGGCTCCTTCCTATGCTCCCCCTTGTTGGAGACTTCGGACAAGACCTGCTTCATGAGAACACAGTCCTTGTATAGGTGCTTGACGGGGAAAGCATTGTTCAGGCATGGCCCTTCGAGTAGCTTCTCAAAGTGGTCCAGGGTACCCTCGGTGGGCTTCTGACCCCTCTTGTGGTTAGTGATGGCCATGAGCGAGCACTCGTGCCACTGCTTGTTCTTCGTCTTGTTGGGATGGTTGGAGGCTCCTTCACTAGCGTCTTCATCTTGCTTCACCTTGCCTTTGAGGTGGTCAAAAATTGCTCCGGTTGCCTCCTCGTCTGAGACATGACTGATGGTGATGTCAAGGAGTTCCTTGGTGGTTCATGGGCCCTTATGTCCCAACTTGTGGACTAGGGACTCGCAGGTGGTCCCAGACAGGAAGGCTCCTATGATGTCGGCATCGGTGATGTTGGGCAGCTCATTGCACTGCCGGGAGAAGCGCCGGATGTACCCACAAAGAGTTTCCCTGGACTTCTATCGATAGTTTTTGAGATCCCAGGGTTCTTAGGACACACGTATGTGCCCTAGAAGTTTCCCACAAAGATCTCTTTTAGGTCTGTCCAACTTTGGATTTGGTTGGGCGGAAGGTGTTCCAACCACGTTCACGCCGAATCGGCCAAGAACAATGGAAGGTTACGGATAATGAAATTGTCATTATCCACTCCACTGGCTTGACAAGCAAGCCCATAATCCTTGAGCCACAGTCCGGGGTTCATTTCCTCAGAGTATTTTGGAATGTTGGTCGGCGGTCGGTACCACGGTGGGAAGACGGCGTTGAGGATGTGTCGGCTAAAGGCCTAAGGTCCCAACAAGTCAGGGCTCGGGCTTCGGTCCTCGCCGCTGTCGTAGCATCCACCATGATGAGGGTGGTAGCCATGGCTAGCCTCCTCCCTCGCATCTCCATGGGTACGCCTGCAGGCATTGAGGGTATTGCGCGCATCACGGTGGAGCCTGAGACATTCATGCACCAGGACCATGGTGCATGGCCTACCACCTTGTAGTGCCTGGTGGACTAACATGTCCTTGTCAAGTCGATCTGATGGCACGCACTGGCTGGTGTCGAGCTCATGTTGTCGGGACAGCAAGCTCTTTGCCTGCTACACTATTGCATGCTTGAGTAGCGTGCAAATCTCGCGATGGGCTCGACGATCCTCAGGGCTCGCGAGTCTCGGAAGCCCCTAGAGCAAGGCCACCGTAGCAGCGATGTTCTAGCTTGCCCGAGTGAAGTGTGGGAGGGCTTCGTCATCCTCGATGATCCTTTGGTTCACATCGTGGGCCATGGCATGCGCACGCCCACCGTCTCTATGGCGCTCGATCTCTTGCTCAAGCTCCGCACATTTCTGCTCGAGCTAGAGCCATGCTTCCTCGATCTCTTGGTGCCGGGACTTCAGCTACTCTACCTGCTGGTGAGGTGGGGCCCCTGCATCCCCCTCGACCTCGTCATCGAGGTCGTTTGTTGGGGTAGCCTCTCCCTCATTGATGCTTTCGATGTATCCCTCGAGGGTACCTGCCATGAAACATTCATGAGAAGGGTGATGGCTCCCCCTACTAGAGTTAGAGTTGGAGGGCAACCCTGATTCTCCCGTGAGGAGGTCGTCCCATGAACTCATCGTTCGCGGGGGATGGAGGCATGCGTTGTGCCACAAGGTGACCAATGGTCTCTATGGCATTGTGGAGACCGGACGGGAGCACTGTCGAGCGCTTTGGATGAGGTATTCCAGGAAGAGCAGCTCTCCCCCGGCCAGCTATGTTATGACGTTGGCGAAGGAGAAGGTGAGGCGGCCCCGATCCTCTTGGGATGGTCGGGGTCCCAAGAAGGCACTGAGCTAGCGCTCTATCCTCCCATAATCAAAACCGAGGAGCTAGTCACTATTGGGGGCGCGGGCCTCTGGTGCTGTTAGCCACAGCTCCTCGAGCACCTCAGCGATCGCGTCGAGGCCAGTGAAGTGGAGAGGTTGGATGGCGATGGGAGTCTGCATCAACTCTTCCTCCATCGTGACGATGAAGTCCAGGTTCCCAAAGCGCACGTTCGCGCCTAGGACCCAACTGACGCCATGACTAGCCATCCAAGGCCTGATGTGGACATCGATACGCACAAAAGTCCCCTACCTGGTGTGCCAACTGTCGGTGTTTCGAGTTACCAACTAGTAAATTTCTAGTATTGCGTGTCTGGCTCGGATGGTGTGCTTAGAGGACACGAGGTTTATACTAGTTTGGGCAGAAAGTCCCTATGTCTAGTTCGTCACTGCTGCTCGTGTTACTAGCACTAAAAGTTTGTAGTAGGGGTTGCAAACAAGCGAGAGAGGGATAGGTCCCAAATCTCTGATGTGCGTGTGCTCCTAAGGCGTGTTAGGGCATGTGTTTTGATGTCTACAAACGTGTAGAGTGGTGGACCACCATCGTCTCTCCTAGGACGTCCTGCTTCCCCTTTTATAGACGAAGGGGAAGAGCAGGTTACACAGAGAGAAAGAGGGAGAAGAGCTAAGGAGAGAAAGGCTTCCAGGACCGTCGAGCCTTTATTCTCCTTTACGCGGCTCCCGCTGACACTGCTCATGGTGACAGGGATGGCTCCACGCTGGGCGCCTGTTGTCCACTGATGCCATGCCCCGGCGTTATTAGCTGGTCATGACGTCCCATTCTGTCCTAGCAAGCGATGCAGTGAACCAGCGTGCTGGTCAGCAGCCGTACAGGAAGTAGGCAGCATAGTGACCACACGTCCATCACTGTTGGTTATGTGAGTTCCCTAAAGTGACATGTTGCGGGCATGGGTCATGTTGAAATGTGCCCGCTCCCTGCACGATGCTAGAAGTTTGACCTTGGGTTGTACTTTCTGGCCCGTAGTGGTTGGCGACGGTATGGGCTTCCATCAAGAGCCATGCCTAAGGGGTCAGGCGAGATGGAGCCCCTGACCCAGTGGCCGGGCAGGGCGGAGCCCCTGATCTAGAGGTCGGGCGAGCCAGGGGCCCTGACCTAGAGGTCGGGCGAGGCGAAGCCCGCGCACCTGGGGTCGGTTGGAGCTGTAGTCGCGCTCTTGACTTCTCGGATGAATCAATGTTGATGATCATTAGCTCCTCCTCTTCGAGTACCCTAGTATTGGTCCCCAACACTGGACGCCCTTTAGTGCCGAGAGAACTTGCGCCTTCCACAACACGTGGTTGCTGCGAGTCAACTTCTCGCTCTCGGGGAGGAAAGTGGCGAGCAATGGCACAACAGATGCTACTGTGGAAGAAGCAGTGAATGCCATGAAGTTCCGCTAGGAGATTGGGTCCAGATACCATGTGAAAGTAGGTTGAACAAGATGCCCTTCTTGGGCACTCGGTTCCGTGTTATATAGAGCCGGGAACAGTATCCGACGTGGCCTTGTACAACAAGAACAAGTTACAAGAGATATACATCAAGATATCTATCAACTAGCTTGACCTACAAACTAGGAACTAACCCTAGCACCAAGCCTAACAAACTCAGGAACCGACCAGGTTAACCCAACAGACTATATCGTCTAAGAGCGTCTCAAGCAGTTCCCCAATACCCCCCCCCCCCTATCCGCATAAAACTGTCATATTGGGGACAATTGTGCTTTTTTATTGCTCCAGCAGTTCCCCAAAACCTCTCGTTTTTTTTGTGGCCACCAATATTTCCTCATCTCCCTTCAAAGAAAGAGGGAAATACAACTCCCCCAATACCGTAAGGACTATCCGAACTACCATTTTTCAGCCATATTTTCTCTTACACTCCTATGGGACCCACCTTCTATATGGGTATTGGGGGAGATATATTGGGATACTGCTACAACAACTCCTCTAATATTGACAAAAGATGATATTATGCTACCCCAGTACATGTATATTGGGAAAAGATTATTAGGGAACTACTGGGGATGCTCGTGCCACCAGCAATCACAATCAGTCGATGACGTAGTTGGCGCCGGCGCCGCCACCGGCGGCAGAGTGATGTTTATCGGGTCCACCAGGTAGCGCAGGTAGCAGCTGTAGCCCTTGATGGCGCCTCCCGTGTTATTGGGAAACAGCTCCCCCAGCCTCTTGGCGTAGCTCGTGATGCAGCGCGTGCACTGGCTGCCGTTGAGGTCCCTGGTGCACTGCGCCAGGCCGTACATCTCCTGCGAGCCCATGCCCGAGTACGGCGTGCTGCACTGCTGCTGTTGAAAATCCGCGACGGGTCGGAGGCGGCGCCGCCCGAGAGGCTGTTCATCAGCGGCACCCAGGCCCCCTGCATAGCTTCTGAGGTCACAGGCATGCCGCTGATGGCCGTGTACACGGCGAACACTTCACGGAGGTCCACGGTGGCGGGGATCGGCGCGGACGAGTACCGGAGCACGCACGCGTCGTACGCGGCGCTCACGTTCCGGCTGCCCGGGCACACCGTTGTGATCCCGGCTGGCGCCCTGGAGAAGCAGTCCAGGCACAGCGTCGCGTTGCTGTCCGCGAAGCACATGATGAGGCCGAACACCGCGTCGGGCCCCGACCCGGCGCTGCCCTTGTAGAACCAGCCGTTGCCGCCGGCCGCAGCGGGGAGCGCGGCCTGGAGCTGGTCCAGGCTCTTCTTGTACTGGCTGCCGTCGTTGTAGTTGTGCGTCGTCGAGCAGGACGGATGAAACGGCCTCAATCTCTCGATCTTGTTGCCCGCCTGCCCTGCGGCTGAGACGAAGATGAGGGCCAAGGTTGCGAGCAGGAGGAGAAGGCGGGAAGCCATAGCCGGCCGGCTGCTCTCAGCTCCCCTGGGACGCCGTTGCTTGCTGGTCTTCTTGGACACCCTGTGTCCTCCTCTGCGTTGCGTTTGCTCTCTTTCTAACACCGTCAGCCGCGGCTAATGAGGATTTGTAGTGGATCAGGTCAATTCGAGCTATACAATTCTTGGTTCTCGCACGATGTAGGATCAGGACCCGGCGACCGGTGTCATGTGCGGAAAGTGTTGTGTCCTGGTGTGCAGATGCAGAAATCAAACTGTCATGTCATAATAAAGCAGCTAGAAGTTCAGAGGGTCAGCTTTAGGGTTTAGGGTTTAGCAGCTTGAAGTGTAACAAATGACATTTTACCAATTTCTTGCTGATTTCAGGAGTGTTTTCATTGAGAAAATTTCCCCCTTCTGTGTGAGGAAGTACAGCAGGATTCTTTTGCAAGTTTCACAAGGGTGATCACTGACTCACTGGTCACAAATTTCGTAGGTTAGGAGTACTGATTTTCTGCTTTCAATGGATATCTCTTAGCTCTCCCCCTCAAAAGATATCGCTTAGCTCTGAAGTAGTAGCTGATATCTCTTAGCTCACAAGGGTGGTCACAAGTTTTGTTTGGGTCCAGTCTATTATCAATCCTACTCCCGTCACTGTCGCTTTAATCAGAATTATAAATGGTGACAGAGAAGAACATTCAGGCAAGGAGAGAAGAACATTCAAGGGCACATGCCATGCTTTGGACGATAGGCAGAAGGAAAGAAGGTTTGCCACTCTCCTAGTGTGTGTGCTGAGGTTGTTAGGGAAGGTAGCCGTTGGGGGGACGCTGTGATGTCGTCGACGTTGGTCTCTGAAGAATGGATACTCTGATTTGGTTGCCATCAGCAGAGTTAACCTGAACCTGAAGCCTTCGACATTTATCACCGCTGAGTAACAAGATGCCAAAGCTCCACGCTGGCTCTTGCTGCAATTACTGAAAGTTCTCTTGCAGGGGGGACCAGAGGAGCAGAAGATGAAGGTAAACATGATTTATCAAGCCTTATTACATCTAGAAAATAGTATGGAAAGGGATTACTTGTTTAGTTTGTTCTTGTTTACTTGAGCTAGCTCTTTTACACAGCAGCAGCAACCACCTAAAGCATCAAAGCGGAAAGCACGTAGGGAACTCCCGCAAGTAATTATGGACAATAACCAGAACATGATCCCGGGAAACATATATCATCAGACATGGCTGAAGGATGCATCAAGCCTTGTCTCAAAAGGCGTAAAGTTAACAGTGTATGTTTGGTCCGACTAACCTATTTTCCTGGAGATTTCTGTACTGATGCATTCTAATAAAGAACATTTATCTGATTTATGCTTGCAGAATTTTAATTTTACTCGATCAACCAAGATAAGTGATCTCATGGACATCCCCCCCGTTGCTCTAATATCTCATGACAACTCGTCCTCAGAATTATATTATCCTAAGCCACTTATGCAGCTCTGGAAGGACTGCACTGAAGTCAAGTCCACAAAAGCTTCTTCAGGTCACTTCATAATGTGTAATATTGTGTCATCTTTCTTGACTTGATCGAAACCATATTATTTTAACATGCTAAAGGCCAATTCAAATACCTTAACTGTTTCTTACTTTCTTAAAGGAGGGCAGCGATCATCATCACAAGAGCAACAGCCGAAAAACTCACCACCTCATGAATTTCCGCCTCAGGTTATTCTAGATTCTTTTATTTTCTGAAAAGAATAACACCCTTCCCTAGTGAGCTGATCATAATTATCATTAGATTTGTCCCTGATGAGTGGTTGAATTTTCAGGCTGGGGGAGAGTATGATATGGAAACAGGTGGTCTGCCGATGGACTTCACAGATGGCATTGAAAAACTCAGAGCAAACATGAGTGCAGAGTATGACAGAGCTTACGATACTCTGCAAAGTGACCATAGTACTCCTGGAAGTCCTGGTAAGTTGAAGAGTGAATAAGTTTAATTTGTGTCTGTGCTTATATAGATAGTCAATGACGTAAATCTCTAGCAGAGTTAAGTCGCAGGTCTGCTTCAAGCTCTGGTGGCTATGGACTGGCATTTATACCATTGGATCCAGAAGTAGAATTGCCACCAGGAAGTGGAAGGTGACTGTTGACTTATAGTAATAGCAGCATGTCACCTATATTAGTATTCTGAACTATGACTGTGATATTTTGGTACTCAAAGAACTTGCCCATCTAAAGATGTTTTCATCATCACAACGGAACCTCCTATTGTATATGCTTATAAGTGCAGAAACTAACGTGTGTAATCTCCTCTACGAAGTGTCAGGCAAATAAAAAAAAATTGTCTAGCTCCCCACTGTCCTTCAGTGTCTTTGTTAGTTTCTTATAGTGAGCATGTGATGGTTATTGAACACAGGTCCAAGAGGGGGCGGCATTCACTACCGGAATCGAAGGATTTGTCAAGTGTCATATTCTTTGTCGAGTGTATTTTATTGGACACTCGACAAACCATTTCTTTGCCGAGTGCCAAACTAAAAACACTCGGCAAAGATTCGACACTCGGCAAACTATCTGTTTGCCGAGTGCCTTACTAAAAACACTCGGCAAACATTCTAACACTCGGCAATTCTACTGAAAAACACTCGGCAATCTTCGGCACTCGGCAAATATGGGAAAACACTCGGCAAATTACGGCACTCGGCAAACATCGTTCCACGTGTCCCTCCATTGCCCTTTTGCCGAGTGTCCGTTGGGCAACACTCGGCAAACAATTTATTTATTTTTTCTCATTTGACCTTGAAACTTTTTTGTAGTCAACAAACAACATAGCATAATCCATGTTAAAATTTAGCATTTTTTTGGATCTGTTTGCTAGTTTTAATTCATTAATTGCATTCTAGGAATTTAATTGATTTACGTCAAATTTGATCTATAAGTGCATAAAATAATAGAATAAAATGGGTAGAAAAATCATATTCATGGTGTCAAGTCTATTTTTTGGCCATACCGAAGAAATGAAAAGAAATTTGAAACATCTGGGTGCCAACACTCGATCATCGACATGTAGCTTATTGGTTTTTTAATTATAAAAAATTCAAACGAAGTCTGAAAAACATAGGACTTGCCATTGTATCATGATATGATACGTAGAGGCTATGGTAAAAAATTGAGACGATTTCAAAAAAGTTGTAACGTACATTGCTTAGAAACCGAAGCATCTCTAAGCAAGAATCGTAGTATCGAGAGAGAACGAAACAGGTTTGAAGGCGAAGTGACGGTTCAATCATTGTTTGACCTTGAAAAATTTTCTATACATTAGATTGAGCTCAAACTTTCTGAGCTTGCTATTTTCCCCTCCCATGAAAAGAGAAAAATAAATAATAAATAAATAAAAAATAAAAAAATAAAAAATAGGAGGTTTGTCGAGTGTCAAACAAAAACACTCGGCAAATAGACAGTTTATCGAGTGTCACAAAAAAACACTCGGCAAAAAGAGAGGTTTGTCGAGTGTCCAAAAACAACACTCGGCAAAGAAAAAAATGACTCACCCGCCCCTCCCCTCCCTCGCGACGCACACACCCCCTCCCCTCCCTCCCAGCTCACTCCCTCCCCTCCTTCCACCGGCGGCCGGCCCCCTCCCCTCCTCCCACCGGCGGCCAGCCCCTCCCCTCCCTCTCTTCCCCAGCCGATGGCGCCCCTCCCCCTGATCCACCGCCCCCTCCCTCCCATCCCTCACCGGCGGTGCCTCACCACTGGATCCGCCACGCTCGTGGTTTGCTCCCCTGTTCGTGACCTCGTCAACCATGTGCGAAGAGCGCAGCTCCTTCCTCGTCCGCAACAATGGCGCTCCGGATCTCTAGCCTCCGGATCTCCTCCCCTTGCTTGACGACAGCCTAGATCTGCCCATAGCCGTGGCTCTGAAGGTGGAGCTTCATCTTCTAGGTGAGTGGCTAGCGGACCCTCTCTCCCTCTTCCTAACTAACCCTCACCCTCTCCCTCACAGATCGATCCCGGCGGGGCTTCTTTCGCAAAGGCAGCGGCGGTGAATCATGGTCGTCGCCTTGGCGGCCTCCTCCGCGCAATCCGGTGAGGTGGCGCGGTCCGTAACGGGCATCGCAGCAAGCTGTGTTCTTCATCCGCGGCGGTGGCGCGATGGGTCTTGATGCGCGGTGGTGGTGTTAGGGTGAGGACATGTCAGTGGCGCTAACGTGCCCAACAATGATGGCAGTGACGACGTCGAGCTATGGTAAGAGGTCCCAAGGCCCAAACTTAGTAGAAATTAGGGTTTCCATTTTGAAATTTGGGGTAAAAGGGCGAAAATCATGATCTAGGTTTTCGAGAATTTGGGGGAAAGTTTCAATTTGGCCGTGATTTGCAAATTCTCCTCCTACATGCTAATCCGAACCCTAGTGGCGTAATATGCACCGTCTTAGCATAAGACATCATCAACAGGGGCTAATTAAGGCATGAACTTGGCTTAATGTAGAACATTAAGCATTAAATTAGGCATAAAATGCATTAACCCATGACTAATCATGACAATTAACTAAACCTAGGCCCTAGTGATACTATTATTATTAACTTTTCGCATTAAGACTCAGTGCATGAGTATTACATATATTGCTTTTCCATATAAGAGGTCTTGAGCATTCATGCTCACTACCGAAGATGGCTTCTTTGCCGAGTGTTCCAGACTTTGCCGAGTGCTTTTTATCGGGCACTCAGCAAAGAGGTTGTTTGCCGAGTGCCAGAGAGAAAGCACTCGACAAACAACTGGCACTCGGCAAAGAGGTGGTTTGTCGAGTGCCGAGCACTCGGCAAACAATAACACTCGGCAAAGAGGTGGTTTGCCGAGTGTTAAGACGGCTTGGCAATCGACAAACCAGAACAGTCGGCAAAGGGCCGCCTCCATTAACGACCGGTAGGTGCCGTTAATCCTTTGCCGAGTGTCTTATCCTGACACTCGACAAACAGGCTCCTTTATCGAGTGTTATTTTTTGACACTCGACAAACCATATTTTTTTCACTTTTGACCTTCAAACTTTTTCTGCAGTCCTCATACAATACCAGGTACTCCATGTTCCAATGTGGCACATTTCTCGAACTTTTTCTATATTTCTTTAATTTATTTCATTTAATTGAATTTTCTTGGATAATTCAAATTATAACAGCTAGTCATTCGAATAATGAAAAAATAAATGGAAAAATGATATTCATGTTATTTAGTATAATGTGAGGCCATATCCAGGAACAGACCACCAATTTCGAACATCTTGTTCACGAAACATGACCACGAACTTGCGGTCGAGTTGTTTTTAAATTCTATAAAAAGCAAATGAAGTCCAAAAATCATGAAACTTGTCAAGATATCAAGATATCATATGTGGAGGCTGTGATAAAAATTGAGAAGATTTCACGCAAGTTGTCACGTATGATGTTTGCAAACCGAATAATCTCCGAAGAAGTTTTATGATTTCGTGAAGAGGCCTACAAGGTGGTAAGCATCGTACATGACAAACTTGCGCGAAACCTCCTCAATTTTTTATCACAGCCTCCACATATGATATCTTGACATCTTGACAAGTTTCATGATTTTCGGACTTCGTTTGCTTTTTATAGAATTTAAAAACAACTCGACCGTAAATTTGTGGTCATGTTTTGTGAACAAGATGTTCGAAATTGGTGATCTGTTCTTAGATACGGCCTCACATTATACTAAATAACATGAATATAATTTTTCCATTCATTTTTTCATTATTCGAATGACTAGCGGTTATAATTTGAATTATCCAAGAAAAATCAATTAAATGAAATAAATTAAAGAAATATAGAAAAAGTCCGAAAAATGTGCCACATTGGAACATGGAGTACCAGGTATTGTATGAGGATGGTAGAAAAGTTTGGAGGTCAAAAGTGAAAAAAAATAGTTTGCCGAGTGTCAAAAAATGACACTCGGCAAATGAGCCTCTTTGCCGAGTGTCAAGACGGCTGGCACTCGGCAAAGAATGTTAATTTTTTTAAAACCCCCTCTTTGCCGAGTGCTAGACTGGGTGGCACTCGGCAAAGAATTTAAAAAATTTAAAAAATACTTTGCCGAGTGCCAGATCGGGGGCACTCGGCAAAGATTTTTTTTAAAAAAAACTCTTTGTCGAGTGCCAGGTCAGGTGGCACTCGGCAAAGAATTAAAAAAATAAAAAAAAACTTTGTCGAGTGCCAAATCGGGAGCACTCGGCAAAGGGGGATTTAACCCCGCCGGCTGGGCCGGCCCACACACACGCGCTAGTGCCACCGCCGCCACCGCCCACGCCCGCGCCGCCACTCCCCGCACGCCCGCGCCAGCGCCGCCCCTCGCGCTGCACCACCGGAGGAGGAGGAGAAAGAGAGGAGGAGGAGGAGAGCGTCGAGCTGGCAGCATCTCTCATGGACTCTCGCGCTGAGCGCTGCTCCTCTCCGCATCTCCACCGCCAACGCGAGCTCACCAAGGCGCCATCTCTGCTGTGTCCGTTGTCCTCTCCGCCGCGACCGCCTTTCCAGCCGCCACGACAACTGTCCCTGCAGCGCGGTCGTCCGATCATCGTCCCCGTTGCGCACAGATCTAGTCCGCCTACTCCTCTCCCTCCCTGTTGTGGTTGTCGTCCCTGCCGCGACCTCCATCCCCACTCAGTCTCGTCCGTCGCCGTCGTCATCCATCACCAAGTCCCGGCATCGAGTGGCCATTAGAGGCCCCCGCTCGTGCAAGGGAGGCCAGATCCACAGCCGCTCATTCGAGGGAGACCGGATCTGCCACGTCCAGGTTCATGCACTTTCGTTTCTTGGTGTGTCTGTTTTCTAAAAATTATGTATCTTGTATTCTTGTTTAGGGTACTGGAGGATGGAGATGCTACCTTGGTCCTTAGATGGAGCAGGTGTGTATGATGATTGTATTTAGAGCTTGGATTTCCCTTCATTATCAATTGAGGCCCGGATATTATTAGCTTGTATTTAGAGCTTATACTCAGATGGGAACGCAAATGGGATAATTGACCCGCATGGAATTTGGGATAATTTACCTGTCTTCTTAAAAGGTACAGGTATATTTAGTTGTTAACCAAAACTTCATAAAAAATCCAATCTCGTATGTATTAGTTAGACATCAATTGGTATAATACCTATAACCATCTTAGTTTCACTGTATCTCTTGGTTTGCTGATAAAAACATCTTTCTTGGATTGTGTTGACTCATGAGATGCTCTGAAATTACTCTGAACATTCAAGGGTCTCTACTAAAACAGTTACATGGTTTGCTATTGGCCACAACACTTGTGCACATGAATCTTTAACCTTGGCTTAAGCAGAAAAGGAAGACCCAGTAGATGTGCAAGGCCATCTATATTGTACGCAAGCAAATGTGAGTATAGTAGTTTCAGAAACTGTCTTCAGCATTTCTTCATCTAAATTGCATCAGTTCCTAGATGTACATCTTTTATAACATTGTCTGATGATACCTGTTGCTGCTTTCAACTTACTGGTGTATGATAGATTTAAATTCATGTGTAAAGTATAATGCTAGAAAATATCTTTAATGCATGACATTGGACTGTAGTTTATGAAAAAGACATGAGCTCTCAATATGCTTGTCATTTGCCCATTTGACTTATGAAAAGTGTACATGCCTATTATGATGAACTATAATTAAGTTGTTTTGGTGATGTCTTACAATCAGCATCTGTCTTTGGCTCCACTTTACTATGAATGAACTTATGGCTCATTTAACTTAAATGCTTACTGATTTGTGGTCTTATTTTGTAGAACAATCTGGCTATAGAAGGCCTGAGGAGGCAGCAGTGCGGTGCATGGAGGCAGAGGCCCAGCGGTTATCTGCAAGCGTGTTTCACCATTTTTGCAGATCATCTCTCTAGAAGAGATTCTGATCAAAGACAAGAGATGTTGATGCCGAGATAGGGGAAGTGCTACCCATTTGCCTTAGAAAAGATATATAGGACAAAATACTTGTTAGCTTGATTGTGAATTGATACATACTAGTTAGCTTGATCGTGAATTGATTGTCCTCAAACTATATGACAACGGTGGACTCGCTAATAAATGAAACTCAATGTATATTTTTATGATTGGTACGGTGTATTATTAGTTGTACTGCATGTTAATGCAACGATAATGTGACACCAATTTGTGATGTTTGTTATATATATCTTCTGTTTGTTTAGATGGGATGTAAAAAACAAATAAAAAAGACTGTTTTCAATCACTTTGCCGAGTGCAATGGCCATGACACTCGACGAAGTGACTACCTGGAAACATGCTTTGCCGAGTGCAAAGGTCATTGCACTCGGCAAACATCACAGATTTGCCGAGTGCCACGGGCCAGGCACTCGGCAAAGGTCGCCTGTTTGCCGAGTGTCTGAGCCAACGGCGCACGGCAAAGCGGCCACCTTTGCCGAGGCCGTCACGGTGACTTTTCTTTGCCGAGTGTCAGATTAGCACTCGGCAAAGGCTTTGCCGAGTGTCCGATAAAGTACACTCGGCAAAGAGGTCTTCGCCGATAAACTGTTTACCGAGCGCCCTTTGCCGAGAGGCTTTGCCAAGTGTATATCGGCCTTTGCCGAGTGCCTCAGGCACTCGGCAAAAAAGCCGAATCCGGTAGTGGCTAATACTGAACCGAGTTTGATGGAGGTTTGTATCAGGCCATTTTTTAATTTATCTCACTTTTTATTATCATTACATGAATGGTGTTTCTAACCAGATCGAGTGCAGTAATTTTCTTTGGAACTGAAATTATTACACTGTTGTAACAAAAAAACTTACAGAATGTGCAATGAGAATTGCTAGCTATGTATATAGACCAAACTGAAGAAACAGAACTCTGTATGCTAAGTGTTTCTTTATGATGAAAAAGTTTGATAGATAGAATCACATGCCTATATATGCCAAGAGTTGATAGGGGTATTGTAACATCCCTCGCTGATCACTTCTTCTCACCATCGTCCCAACCTCCCTTTCTCTCTGCACTTCTTGCTTGTCTTTACTTCATCTTCAATTCAGCGCCGCGCATATACGAAATACGAACAGATTCAGTGATTAGCTAGCTGCCTGTATTTGTTTTTGTCTGCTTGATTTCGCCAGGACTGTTTTTTTCGCGCTTCGTCTTGTCTGTGCATTGTTAATGAGTCGTGGCCGGGTTTCCTTTTCCATGAATCTGTGCTTTTCAATGTTACAAATCTCTTAAAACCTACCATTTCATTTCTTCTACTAGTACGACTACACTGATGAGTTGTAAATGCTAATAGTAGTGGTAGTCGTCATATATGGCCATGTTCGCTGGTCTGAAACTTGGCTGAAACTGGCTGGTTTTGTGAGAGAGAAACACTGTAACGGCTAGTTGATGAACAATGTTTTGTGAAGAGGAGCAGCCGGCTGGTCTGGAAAAACCAGACCAGCAATGTTGTCATCCTTCAAAGAAAATAAATTCCACCATCAAACTATACGATACCACCATCAATTTATTTCCGGAAAAGAAGGCATTTAAGTAGGATATAAATAAATGCCAAAAGGGGACTCATATCTTCAGGATTAAAACCTGCTGCATTGCATGCTCTCACTACTAGTCACAACTCACAATAGGCCTACAGTCATCACTCACCTAAGACTGAGACTGAGACTGAGACTGAGAGTTGATTAAAGTATGGTTGGCGTGGTGAATGAATGCATTAAGCACTTTCTGCTGCATATATATATCTACATATATATTATCTGCTGCTGCACTGCACTAGCTGTATATGTGTAGACTTTTCAAGAAGCCCGGTCATATATCCTTTATTTCTCAAGAAAGCAAGTGTGTTGTGTTCTTCTCCTGATTTGGATTAAGCTCTCCAATCCTTTTCGCCAACGAACTTAATCGGTACTTGCTCGACTTTATTGCTCAACCATAGTGTACCGAAACTTCCTACAATCTTACAAGTCAGTACAGATGCTGGCGTCTTAAAACCATAGAAGACCTTTACACAGTTGGTTTACAGCAACAAGTAAATGCACTCGGTTTTTATTTCTGCCTAAGGTAACAGTACAAGAGTCCTTAATATGTTTGAGATCGTCGATGTAAGAGGAAACCAATAGAACCATGCACAAATGTTAATTCTTCATTTTTTTTATTGGTTCTCAGTAATCTCAGATCAATTATATATGTTTGAGACGATACTCTACAACTACAACTGACATTTCAATCTGTCATGCAGAACATGATGGATGGGCACCATCAGCTCGCTATGATGCAGCAGCAGCAGCATCAGAACCACGGCCAGCAGCAGCAGCAGCCGCCGCCACCGCAAGCAGCCACGAGTGAGAGCGATGCACGGGCCCACGCCACGACGAGCTGCTGATGGAGAGCAACTCTGCCAGCGACAACATGGAGGGAGGTGCCGGGTCAGGCTCCGGTGGTGAGGAGCTGCAGGAGGATCTCAGCCTGCAGCCAGCCCGCAAGAAGCGCTACCACCGCCATACCCCAGCACCAGATCCAGGAGTACCCGCACCCTGACGACAAGCAGAGAAAGGAGTTGAGCCGGGAGCTGGGACTGGAGCCTCTCCAGGTCAAATTTTGGTTCCAGAACAAGCGTACCCAGATGAAGGTACTGACATCGTCACAAAATATCATCACCTGCTTGCATTCACGGTATGCTGTGTTGCTATATGTGCTAATGGAGTATCATGGATGGATGGATGGATGCGCTACTGCAAGCAGCACACAGATGGCAGCTAGCGAGTGTAATTCCAAATTATTATTTTTCTTTGGAAAATAGGTTTGTCGAGTGTAATTCATAAAAACACTCAGCAAACAATAATGGTATGCTGAGAAAAAAATTATTTTTTTTCTTTGGAAAATAGGTTTGCCGAGTGTAATTCATAAAAACACTCGACAAACAATAATGGTATGCTGAGAAAAAAAAATTCTTTGAAAAATAGGTTTGTCGAGTGTAATTTCTAAAAACACTTGGCAAATCACTTTTTTTTTTTGCCGAGTGTCAAATTTGACACTCGACAAACTATTTGTCGAGTGCGCGATAAAAAACACTCAGTAAATAGTTGTTTGTCGACACTGTAGATGTCGTGTGCTGTTTGCCGAGTGTTACACTCGGCAAAGCCTTTGTCGAGTGTTTTTTGGTCTTTGCCGAGTGTCTGTGGCACACGGCAAAGTCACTGTTTTCAGTCAATAATGATACCATCACAACGACTATGGATGCAGCTTCATGCTCTGCTTCGCCTCGTCCTCTACGCTTGCTGGCTGCCCATGGATGCAGCTTCGTGCTCCGCACTTGCTACCCGCCCGTGGATGTAGCTTCGTGCTTCGCGCCTGCTACCACGCCCATGGATACAACTTTTGTGCTCTGCGCCTGCTATCGCGCACGCGGGGCCACTGCGCCCGAGAGGACCACCTTCACCTGCGCCCCCTTGCCGCGCCTGCACATGAAAGACTTACAACATAATGCTAGTGCAACATATGTGTATGGGCACAGCAACATATGCAACATCTAGATAAAATTCTTACAACATACGTTTAAAACAACTAAAACATTTGAAATATACACTTGCAACATACGTGTATAGTCAATGCAACATATGCAACATCTAGATAAAACACTTGCAATATATGTTTGAAACAACTGAAACATTTGAAACATACACTTGCAACATACGTATATAGTCATTGCAACATATGCAACATCAGATCTACTTTTACAACATCTAGATAAAACATATACAACATACATCTGAAACGCATGAAACATACGGTTGCAACATGTGCTCATTATTGGCATTTATTAACGCAAACAGAAAAATCCGCAAGCGCAAAAATAACGCTGTAGCTTTCACCCGAGAGTATTCCAAGGTATCGATTTCCACGGGGAACGTGAAGTGTACTAATCAAGGATCAAGATCGTCCAAGGATAAAGGTATGTAAATGTTTTTGTGGGTAGAGAGGAATTTTCTAAGGTTTCTCTAGTTGATCTAAGAATTAAGGTTACTTCAAGGTTTACTTACTTCGGGACATCAGAACACTAGCTTCAGACTGAGATGAGAAAGGAGCTAGGAAGTTCAGACTACGATCCTACAAACACCAACCCAAACGTGGTGGACTACGTCGGCCATTAGGGCTGTCACCACCTAGGGCTACCACAATGATCCGTAGGGCTGGGTACAATTCCAGGTAATCGCAAGACTAAGCACCACGTCTATTCTATTGATTACTACTCTAGTTTTGCAAAGACTAGAGCACTTGATGCAAGCGAGAACACAATAAATGAACTTGAAATAAATACTAAAATTAAGTAAATAAAGAAATTAGAAATAATAATTGAAGCACCTGGAGATTACTCAAGGATGAGTCAAATCTGTAGAAGTACAAAGTCGAGGAAGATTCGACAGATCTGGCTCCTCCTTAGCTCTCTCCTCTTCTCTCTTCCTATTTTTCTATTTTACAACTAGATGAGAATCATCTAGAGGGACACTACTACAAGGTGTATGAAAATATAAAGCTCTACAGTGTAGCACGGGTAGATGTGTGTCTCCTGGAGGGGGTCTGGGCGTCCTTATATAGGTCGAGGTGGAGTAGGGGGCAAGGAATCGAGGTGGAGTAGGGGACAAGGAATCACCACGTCATTGATCCACGTCAACTCCCTCGATCATCGTTGGATAAACTGACCTAAATAGCCTTAAAATCATGGGTTTAGATCTTAGGAAGGCGTACGAGGCGGAGGAGGGCGAGGGGCCTCTATAATGGGCCGGTAGGCCTCACCACTAGGCCGGCCAGCCTTCTACTATGGCAAGTGGGCCTCCCCCTCGGGTGGTGGGTCTTGGGCTCTGTCTTGAGTCAACTTTTGTAGGTTTCGTGAGTTGAATCACTTGTTGATGTCGGTTTGCCTATTTGGAGTGTATGATAGTGGTATCGGGAGCTAATTTCTGGATAAATCTTCCTGCATCCAAATATTCATCAAAACTTATGGAATTCATTAGTTTAAAACCCTATACCTATGTTTGGTGATGAAATTAAGTGTATATGTAGAGTATATTAATGGTTTATTTTTTTATATTAACAACCATCAACACTCATATACTTGCTGCCCCCAATGGGCGCTCGTTGATACGGAGCTTGACATTGGTGCGGAGCTTGATGCCACGACACGAAGGCCGAACCTCGGCTGTGCGCAGTGCGAGTCTGGACGAGAGGTGCGAGGTGCAGCAACACGTAGCATGAGGCACGGGCGAGGCAAGGCGAAAGCAGCATGCGCCACGAGGCACGAGGCACAGGTGGGGCATGTGAGGCACGAGGCACAACATGAGGTACGATGACAGGCAGGTCCGTCCCGTATGTAACACCTCAGGTGTTAGCCTTGCATAACTTGACTTGCATAACATGAGCATGAGCATCAAGCATTCATAAACAAGCATTTACAATTGAAACATTGGATTGAAACATCTGCAACATTTACTTGTTATCACATGTTTCTTTGAACATATGCAACTTTTCTCATTATTTCATGTCTCTATGTGTATATGCATATGATCATGAGTGTATACATGTAGATGGTTGATATGAGTCACAAAAATATATTGGCAATACTTAAGTTAGCCAATGGAACATAGTTCATGAATGTCATTTCCCATGATCAAGCCTTAAGTCAGGTTTCATGTGATTACACTAAATAGCTCTATGAGTGACTAATACATGAAATGATTGAATAACCTTGCAAATTGCTTAAACATGTTTAGAGTATCATTATGAATAACTTTGATATTCATGGTTAGGGGAAATTAGGTCATTAAGCCATGATTTGAAGTGTATCATCATTTAAATGTGACATGTTTGACCAAATTTGAACTAGGTGTTAGAGACCTTGCATGGAGGAGATCACTAAAGCAAAGTTGTAGTATTTGACATAAAGAACAACTTTTATTTTTGGGTCATTGACTGATTTAGCTTCTAACATGCTTGGATTGGTCTCACAAGAATCAGCAAAATCAACATTTCAACACTTAACAAATTTTTTCTAAGTCATATCGACTGACAGACTGATAGGCCTACTTTGGGGGTGATTTTACTCAGTCTCGGTCGCGAATTAGCATGAGTTCACTGAAAGAAAATTGTAGCTGGTACATAGGGCTATGATTGTTGTTAAGACAGTTTATGAGTTGGAGCCAAGGATTAGCAGCTGCATCGCCGTGAAAACTCATTGTCAGGCGTCCCATTCGGGTTCTGAACCAACTGAATCAGGATGTGGTGGCTGACCGGCGTCAGTCGTCGCGCGCCGCGTGGAGCCAGCGGTCGGCCGCGCGTCACCCGCGCCTCACCGCGTGTGGCCAGGGCAGGCCAGTGCGTGCCTTCACCTCTCTAGCACCCGCCCGCACTCAGCCGCGCCCCCATTTCGCATTGCTGGCTCTCCTTCGTCGCTCACAGCGCCCGCAGCAGCAACGCCGCTCACCGCCACCGTCGTTGCCAGCCACCGGCTTGTCTGGCCGCTTCTCCATCACCGCAATCCCTCCACCGTCTCCCCAGCACCCCATTGCTTCTCCCAGTGCCCGCTGATAAAGCTTGGTAAGCCGTCGCGCCATGCAAAGCCTCACCGGAGCATCACCGCGAGCCCCATCGTCGTGGCCACATCGCCATCGTCCACCTCTCGCCACGCTAGTTGATGCGCTAGGTTCGCCATAGCCCGTAGATGCTCGGCGTAGCGTTTGATTGAGCCACCGTAGCTTCCACCGGCGTCTCGCCGTCGGCCCGCACCTCCGCCCCGCCATGGCCGCCGCCGCCATTGCTAGCACCGACGAGAAGTCCCACCAAGTAGAGCATTGTGTGCGCGAAGTCGAGTAGAACATCTGGTGATGATGTCACCGCCGGCAAGTTCGCCGTCGGCGAGCTTTGGCCGCGCCATCATAGCGCAGCGTAGCTGCCCTATTTCGGGTCGATGACATGTGGGGTCCTCTGACCGATGGGTCCCACCGGTCAGCGACAGCAGGAGATAGGATAGGTCATTTGATTCCAGTTTTTGAATTGTTTTGTGATTTTTATATCTTCAGTTTGGTAGCTTCAAAAATTAGAAAATAAATTTGGTTATGTTCCTTAGGAAGGGTAGTATTTAGGAAAAATATATTCTTGACATTTACAGCAAAAATTTTGGGAGATTTAAATAGAGATTTGAAATGTGTTTTTGAATGCATGCAAATTTATTTATTTTATATCTGGAGTTCCTGTGCTCCAAACATTATGAAATTTTTGTGGTAAGCTATTCTTGTCATGTATGAACTCTGGTAAAAATTTGAGGATCAGTGCATGGGTAGATTTATAGTTATAGATTTTTCTTTTATAAATAGTGAATCCTTGTATGAATTTCTATAAATTATTTGTGAATCCTTTATTCCTAAAATTTGTTGGGGGTAATCCTAGTACCAGAAGGATGCTAAGAAAAATAGGAAATCTGTGGCTTGACACTTTTCACTAGGGTTTTCTATTTATGCTACTTTAAGCCTTTCTGTATTATCATTTTTGTATAGAGTGTTTTATTGAATAAACCGGCATGAAACTTTTACAGTAGTCCTTTGATAGCATTAGTAAGGCACTGTAAATTTTTAAGAATTTTTGATGCACATTTGATATATATTTATTATTTAACCTATGTATCCAAATAAAATAATAAAGGCATATAAAGAAATAGTTTAGGCTTCACCATTTTATTTTCTTGGATGTATTTGGTATGCTTAAACTATTGGTAGGCTTTATGTTGTCAAACTTTGAGTGATTACATGAAGTAGAAGTATTGTTGCTTTGAATTGCAAAGTTAAAGGGATTCCGGATAGATTCTATAGTTTGATAAGTTGCATGATAGGGATGATGTTTCCTGTAAAAATGGTTAATAACAAAGTTGTAGATAATTTAACAAGCTTTCCAGAAACTATAGGATCACTGCATTTGGATTAGTAGAACTCTAGTTATGAGTGAAACAAGTAGCTGCTGTTTTGTGATATAGTAGATGCATTGTGGAAGTAGTAATTAAATAATCGAGAAGAGATATGCACCTACTCAATAAACATAATGCACTTGTTAACATATATGCATTCATAATACTTATGCCATATTCATGCATCTAGGATCGGAGGAAGAGATAACGTTGCTGGAATTCGACAAAGCAGAGGAAGGGGACCAGCAGGAGAATCCTCAAGTCGTAGCTCCTGAAGGCGTGGAGCAGAATCCTGAAGAGCTTCCGGAGTGTCCTGACCACCGCCCCACTTTCTTTCTGCGAGGCAAGCCTCGGAGTATTCTAAGTCTCTCAGTATTTTACAAATGATTACTTAAGTACTTATGATTGATGCATTAGGTTATAAGAGTTGAATGGAACCGCTTGATGCATATACATTCCTTGTCCAGATATTACACCTTTAACCAGTATAGGTCCAGGATTGAATATATGCTTAGCCATGCTTAGACCGGTAGAAGTCGGGTGATGTCTTGTCACCTGTGAGATATAGGTGGATACCAGAGCACGGTTGGCTATATTTGCTATCATGGAACAAAACCATGGGGTAAAAGAAAATCGAGACCGGGCGGGATGACGATAGAGAAGCAACAAGACATGGAGGTCTTGGGTGTGGATCTATCCCCGTCTGTGTTGATTAAGGACCATACCATTATTGGTGCTTCTGACAAGATTGAACGCATGCCTCTCACTTAGCTGGCCAGATAACTCGTTCCAACCATGAAGCTAAGTAATTCAACTCAGGCCAGGACCCGTTTTGTTGTGCGCTCCTTTCGGGGAACGATCAGACTGAGCCCAAGGGCAGGCTAGGCCTGAACGTCCTGGCATCTGGTGTTCCAGATTGTGCAGCGCAGTACAGACCCGTGAAATGTAGACTTGAGTTGTACCAAAGGTGACCTAAGGCTGCCTTCGCGCGGTATGCCTGGGTTTATGTTAGGAATAAATTCCTAGCTGGTTGAAATCGATTCAAATCGCCGTCTCTCCCGGATAGTGAGAAACTTGGCTAGTTCCAACATCGTAGTAACTTTGTTATGGAACATGATGGTTCGAATGAATATGGAAGTACAATGCCTGCTATGGTTAATATTGTATGCTTTTAAATGATATACCACATGTTTGGCACAGGATAGTTGCTAATCTAGAGATGGATAGTTATAATTAATTGATAAAGGAATCCTAATTGTACAACTTAGTCAAGTGCCTTTATGCAAAATGTTGTCAAGCTATCTCCACTTATACAACCTTGCATAATCATTGGAGTCATTCTATTTCTGGTTTATGATGGGTAAGTCTAGCTGAGTACCTTCTCGTACTCAGGGTTTTTTTTTCCATTGTTGCAGATGGCACTGTGTATCATGGTTATTGCAAAAGTTGCTTCTATCCCGCCGTGGATGAGGAGTAAGCCTTGGGCAGGCTTCTTTATTAATCCCTATCTTTGCTTTTGTGGACCGTGATCCTACTTGGCATTGTATCAAACTATGTTGGAAACTTTAATTTCGAACTTTTTTGCTTCCGCTTATCTATCAAACTTGGTTTGTAATAACTTTTATTCGTACTCTGATGATGAAATATATCTGTAAACTTTATGTAATATGTGGCATGTATGTTGAATCATGTATGATCTTGGTTGTTGTAAATCGTTTATCGAGACCCGTAGTGGTACTCGACGGACTACCGGGTTTATATGGGTTCAAGTATGACAGTGCGACTGCTTGTGGGCTGCCATTGTACTTGTACTCTTATAAATTGGTCGGTTCTGCGACAGCTGGCATCAGAGCAAGATTCAACGTTAATTGTCACAAGTGTATTTAAAACAAAAGTTTTTGTTTTCAAAAACCCTTCACTAGCAACTAATAGTTATATAATAGGTATTTGAAATCTAAAGTGTGCCAATGATCACTTTCCTTATGCCCAAATTAAGGACTATTAGGTGGCTATTTAAGTATTAACATGGGGTTTTTAATTCGTCGTCCATACGGCGTGCTATTGTATGGATGCCATTCACTTGAGTGGTAATATATGGATCAAATGCCTCTACGCCAAGGTAAGACGATGAGTGTATGACCGCAAGATGTGAGCATGCGGTCAGGGAGAGTTAGCTTTGGTACGGCTATGTATGCATGCTTGCATGTGTATATGGTACGTATTTAATTGTGGGTTTAAATTATTGTCGGGTAGATTGATACGGAAGTATATGTATGGGTATACATATATGGAAGTATTTACAATTACATTCTGCATATTTCATTATGGGTTTAGGGCTGAAATGAAATCTTATGCAGGTACACTAACAACAAAACATGTAGCTCGACTAGTTACGCTATATATGAGAGAACGTATGTATGCCACCGTATCTACCGTTAGAAATAAATTTTTTCCTAAGTTTGTGAGGACGTACGGAACGAGCATACATCATGATAATTATCATTCACATAATTAAATTGTTCCTCCCCTTATAAAAATTCTTACTCGGTTATGTAACTCTTATCCATTATGGCATTGTCTCACCAAGTGGTACATGTTAATGGTGCAGATGGCATGCACAAAGCAGACCGCTCGCAAGTCCACCGGAGGCAGAGCTCCCAGTCGTCAGCTTGCTCCACGTACCCGTCAACATCACATGTTTGTTAGAGAGTTTGGGATGTCTACACTCTTATGGAGAGTGCTCAGCTATGTAGGCTATCCTGATGGAATGGAACCCCGCTACTTCTGGGCGAATGAGCAGTTAGGGGAAGGTCTCTTGGTTACTGTGGAGGCCGTTGTTTGTCCCCGAGGTGACGGTTCTGAGTGGATAGGTTGGTGTTATGAGTCAACTGGTAGGACTGCTGAAGAAGCAGCTGGCAGGGCAGCCTTTGGGATCCTGAGGGATATCATGGATCATTTTCCTTAGGAGCTGGTAGCCGCTTTGGTTGGAGTCTTTCCGAGGGGCAACCCCTCCACTGACTCGTGGTAGCAGGCAAGAGAAAGATCTTTGGAGATTGGTGCAGTAGAAGGGCAGAACAGTGATAACCCTGCCATGAGCGCCATGTTCGTAGTGATGAAGGTGTTAGATGGAGTAGAAGGTAGCCTAAGACGTGTGTCTGGTGCTCTTGGTCATGCCCGCGAGGACCGACGTCAGCTTCAGAGGGAGCACGACGCTGAGATTGAGAGGCTTAATGTAGAGATGGCTTAGTTAACTCACCAGAGGAATGCAGCCTGGTCCAGAGAAGATGTTCTGAGAGCTCGATAGTTTGAGCTGGAGCAGCAGCTAGCCAATGCGGAAGAATACAATGACAACCTACATGAGGAGGTTCATCTACTGAATAACCAGCTCCACCCTTATGTTCTGCCTGGAGCCGTAGAGATGGATCCAGAGGAGGACGAGGAAGAGGAAGAAGTGGAGCCTGAAGAAGGAGATGATCCTACGTCTGACCTCGATAGTGATCATGATGAGGACTAGATCGCTTAGTACTTAGTGGAAGGGCTAATGTATCACCTTTATTCATGTAATGGACCTATAGTTCGAATTTGGCATTAGTAATCCGACTATCATGTAATATCGTTAATCGCACGACTATCGCACGTTTGGTTGAACATCAATGCAATTCCAGTCCTTTGTTGGTGATCACGATTTAAATTTGCATGCATTATGAGCACGATAAGTGGTCAAATTGGGGATGCCATGTTGCGAGAATGAATTATTATGCCTCTGTTTTTATTGTGAATATGAGAATTTTCTCTAATAATTCCAGTTTGGCATGATTATAATTCATTTGCAATCTCTTGACATCAGCCAATAATCGCTTATTGTTGCAACTTCGCAGATGACGCGCACCCGTGCTGGAGCTGGTGGCAGCCAGGATGGCAACCATGATGACTTACCACCACCGCCGCCGCCATCCGCTTAGGAGTTCTTTACCCAGTTCTTGGGGAGCCAAAGGACAATGGAGGAAGCTTTGCGCCTCATCATGCAAAACACCGCTCGTGGCCACCCACATCAACCAGGAGCCAAGCCAAATCAGCACAGTATATTCAAGGAGTTTCTAGATATGAAGCCTCCAATCTTCAAGGTGGCTGAGGAACCACTGCAGGCTGACGAGTGGCTCAACACCATTGAGCAGAAATTTCATCTGCTGAGGGTCATAGAGCATCTAAAAGCTGAGTATGCTTCTCATCAACTGCAAGGACCAGCAGGGATCTGGTGGATACATTTCTTGTCGTCTCTACCTGCTAATGCGCGAGTGACCTGGGAACAGTTCAAGCTGGCTTTTAGGGGACATCATATTCCCCTGGGCCTGATGCGCATGAAAGCGGCCGAATTTATGAGGCTCACTCAAGGAACAAAGACTCTCACAGAATATATGCACGCATTCAACAACCTATCCAGATATGGTCCAGGTTTTGTGGATACTGAAGAGAAAAAGATAGAGAGCTTCAAACGGGGTCTGGGTACTAAACTGATGAAGACCATGGCCAATTCTAGGTGTGCCACGTACAATGAGTTTATTAGTGATGCCTTGACCCAAGAAAACCACAACAACATGCATGCCGTTGCTAAGGGTCGCAAGAGGGCATATGAGGCAGGTGCCTCCGGATCTTCACAGTCAAAAGCGCCTATCACAGCTAGGCCACAATTCCGTCCACCTGCACCCAAGTTTAGGCCTCCACCACCTAAAGCTCATAATAATAGACCACAGAAACCATTCCGTAAGGCGTTCACTATTGCCTTACCAAAAGGGACTGGCAGTCAGGGAAGCTCCACCAGACCGAGGAATAATTAGCCATGTTTCAACTATAACCAAATGGGTCATTGGGCCAAGGAATGCCCCCACCCCAAGAAGAATGGCAACCCAAATCAGAACAATCAGAGGCAGGTGAAAGCAAGGGCACATCTAGGATACATGCATTATACCGCTATTGAGGAAGTGCCCGCTGGAGAAGTTGTCACGGCTGGTATGTTTCTCGTCAACAAGCATCCCGCTGTTGTTTTATTTGATTCGGGAGCTTCTCATTCATTTATGAGTCAAGCATTTACATCTAGACATGATCAAGAAATAATTGAAGTAAGCAAAGGGGGTTATAACATAAGTTCAGCAGGGGGTACTGTTACTACTAAAAAGATAGTAAAAAATGTACTCATCTCTATACAAGGGAGGGAGTACACAACAGATTTGATAATATTGCCTGGGTTATCGATAAGTGTAATCTTAGGCATGAATTGGATGAAGTATCATGGTGCTCTTATTGACACTAGCACCCGCACTATTATGTTGAGAGAACCCACAGGAGGGAATGCTTTTCTAGTACCACTCTCCCGCAATTTCGAACTCCAACATTTAGCTTGTGCTATCCAAACCACCACAATTTGTGATATCCTAGTGGTTTATGAGTTTCCGAATGTATTTCCAGAGGAATTACCAGGCTTATCACCTGATAGGGAGGTGGAATTTAAGATTGAGTTAGTGCCAGGTATGGCACCCATATCAAGAAGGCCCTATAGAATGCCACCCAATGAGTTAGCGGAACTTAAGGTTCAATTGCAAGATCTATTGGACAAGGGTCTTATCCAACCTAGCTCATCTCCGTGGGGATGTCCAGCCTTGTTTGTGAAAAAGAAGGACAAGTCACTGAGAATATGTGTAGATTACAGACCACTCAATGCTGTGACCATCAAGAACAAATATCCATTGCCCCGCATCGACATCTTGTTCGATTAGCTAGCGAAGGCAAAGGTATTCTCCAAAATTGACTTGAGATCGGGCTACCATCAGATAAAGATCAGACCGGAGGATATACCTAAAACTGCTTTCTCTACTAGGTATGGCTTATACGAGTATTTGGTTATGTCTTTCGGACTAACAAATGCTCCAGCCTACTTCATGTACCTGATGAACTTGGTATTCATGCCCGAGCTTGACAAGTTCGTGGTCGTGTTTATCGATGATATATTGATTTATTCAGAAAATGAATCAGATCATGAAGAGCATATGAGGATTGTTTTATCCAGACTAAGGGAGCATAAGCTATATGCGAAGTTTAGCAAATGTGAATTTTGGTTGAGCAAAGTACCTTTCTTAGGTCACATCTTATTAAGAGATGGAATCTCTGTAGACCCATCAAAAGTACAAGAGGTCATGGATTGGAAAGCCCCAACTTTGGTTCATGAAGTTCGGAGTTTTCTAGGGTTAGCAGGATATTATCATCGTTTCATTCCAGATTTCTCAAAGATAGCTACGCCTATGACCAGACTACTTCAAAAAGATGAGAAGTACAAATGGACACCAGAATGTGAAGCAGCTTTTCACACCCTCAGAACTTTGTTGACTACAGCACCTGTGCTGGCACAACCAAACAATGAAAAGCCTTTCGATGTATTCTGTGATGCATCAGGAATAGGTTTGGGATGTGTGCTTATGCAAGAAGGAAGAGTTATTACATATGCTTCTCGGCAATTGAGAAAACATGAAGTCAACTACCCTACACATGATTTAGAACTTGCAGCAGTTGTTCACACATTAAAGATATGGAGACATTATTTGTTGGGCAATGTATGTCATATATATACTAACCACAAAAGTCTCAAGTATATCTTTACCCAACCAGAGCTGAACATGAGACAACGAAGATGGTTGGAATTGATCAAGGACTACAATTTAGAAGTGCATTACCATCCGGGTAAAGCAAATGTAGTAGCCGATGCACTTAGTCAGAAGTCTCATTGCAACACTATGGAAGCATTATTGGAAGATGGATTCAACTTGTTACATCCTGCTGTACTACACAATATCACGATCAGTTGTTCACTTGAGAGCAAAATCATAGAGCTGCAGCAGACAGATGTAGGAATAAGTCACATCAAGAGGAAAATGCAAGAGTAAGAAACCAAACATTTTAGATTGGATGAAAGAGGTGTATTATGGTTTGAGGACCGACTTGTGGTACCAAAAGACCGTGAGCTAAGGAATCAAATTTTAGATGAAGCTCACTCGTCCAAATTGTCTATCCATCCGGGTAGTAGTAAGATGTATCAAGATTTGAAAACCCGTTTTTGGTGGACTAAGATGAAGAAAGAGATTGCAGCCTATGTTGCTAGGTGTGATAACTGCAGTAGAGTAAAAGCTGTCCATATGAAATCTGCCGGACTACTTCAGCCATTGCCTATTCCAGGATGAAAATGGGAGGAAATCAGCATGGACTTTATTATAGGCCTTCCAATGATGCCACAAGGTCACGATTCAATATGGGTTACTGTTGATCGTCTCACCAAGTCAGCACACTTTATACCCGTGAACACACGGTATATAGTTGGGAAATACGCGGAGATATATGTTTCCCAGATCATGAGACTGCATGGAGTACCCAGGACTATAATCTCAGATCGAGGACCACAGTTCATAGCTCATTTCTGGGAGCACTTACACCAGGCTTTAGGAACCAAGCTAATAAGAAGTTCAGCATACCATCCGCAAACTTTAGGACAGACAGAGCGAGTGAACCAAATCCTAGAAGATTTGCTTAGAGCTTGTGTTATATCTTCAAAAGGTTCATGGGAGAAATGGTTACCTTTAGCGAAGTTCTCCTATAACAACAGTTAACCAGCGAGTATCAAGATGGCTCCATTTGAAGCATTGTATGGCAGAAAATGTAGAACTCCATTGAATTGGATTGAGCCCGGTGAAAGGAGATACTTTGGTATTGACTTTGTCAATGAAGCGGAAGAGCAAGTACATATCATCCAACAACATATGAAGGCAGCTCAATCAAGATAAAAGAGTTATGCTAATAGAAGAAGAAGACCACTGACTTTTGAAGTGGGTGACTATGTATATTTGAAAGTATCGCCCATGAAAGGTGTGAAGAGATTTGGGATGAAAAAGAAGCTTTCACCAAGATATGTAGGGCCATACAAGATTTTGGAAAGGAAAGGAAATGTTGTGTATAAGTTACAACTTCCACCTGAGATGAGTGCAATATTTGATGTCTTCCATATTTCTCAGTTGAAGAAATGTCTTCGAGTACCTGGGGAAGCTATTGCACCCACCAACGTGCAGCTTCAATCGGATTTGACCTATGAAGAAAAGCCAATTTGAGTATTAGAGGAGATGGAAAGAGTAACATGGAGTAAGATTATTAAGTTCTATAAGGTGGTGTGGAACAATCATAGTGAACAAGATGCTACGTGGGAAAGAGAAGATTATTTACAAGAAGTTTATACTGCCTTTTTCCAAGAATGGTAGGTCTTGCAAATCTCGGGACGAGATTTTTATAAGGGGGAGGGGCTGTAACACCTCGGGTGTTAGCCTTGCATAACTTGAATTGCATAACATGAGCATGAGCATCAAGCATTCATAAACAAGCATTTACAATTGAAACATTAGATTGAAACATCTGCAACATTTACTTGTTATCGCATGTTTCTTTGAACATATGCAACTTTTCTCATTATTTTATGTCTCTATGTGTATATGCATATGATCATGAGTGTATACATGTAGATGGTTGATATGAGTCACAAAAATATATTGGCAATACTTAAGTTAGCCAATGGAACATAGTTCATGAATGTCATTTCCCATGATCAAGCCTTAAGTCAGGTTTCATGTGATTACACTAAATAGCTCTATGAGTGACTAATACATGAAATGATTGAATAACCTTGCAAATTGCTTAAACATGTTTAGAGTATCATTATGAACAACTTTGATATTCATGGTTAGGGGTAATTAGGTCATTAAGCCATGATTTGAAGTGTATCATCATTTAAATGTGACATGTTTGACCAAATTTGAACTAGGTGTTAGAGACCTTGCATGGAGGAGATCACTAAAGCAAAGTTGTAGTATTTGACATAAGGAACAACTTTTATTTTTGGGTCATTGACTGATTTAGCTTCTAACATGCTTGGATTGGTCTCACAAGAATCAGCAAAATCAACATTTCAACACTTAACAAATTTTTTCTAAGTCATATCGACTGACAGACTAACAGGCCTACTTTGGGGGTGATTTTACTTAGTCTTGGTCACGAATTAGCACGAGTTCACTGAAAGAAAATTGTAGCTGGTACATAGGGCTATGATTGTTGTTAAGACAGTTTACGAGTTGGAGCCATGGATTAGCAGCTGCATCTCTGTGAAAACTCGCTGTCAGGCATCCCATTCGAGTTCTAAACCAACTGAATCAGGATGTGGTGGCCGATCAGCATTAGTCATCGCGTGCAGCATGGAGCCAGCGGCCGGCCGCGCATCACCGGTGCCTCGCCGCGTGTGGCCAGGGCAGGCCAGTGCGTGCCATCACCTCTCCAGCACCCACCCGCACTCAGCCACGCCCCCATTTCGCATTGCCGGCTCTCCTTCATCGCTCGCAGCGCCCACAGCAGCAACGCCGCTCGCCGCCACCGTCATTGCCAGCCACCGGCTTGTCTGGCCGCTTCTCCATCACCGCAATCCCTCCACCAGCACCCCAGCACCCCATTGCTTCTCCCAGCGCCCGCTGATAAAGCTTGGTAAGCCGTCGCGCCGTGCAAAGCCTCATCGGAGCATCACCGTGAGCCCTGTCGTCGTGGCCATGTCACCACCGTCCACCTCTCGCCATGCTAGTTGATGCGCTAGGTTCGCCGTAGCCCGTAGATGCTCGGCGTAGCGTTTGATTGAGCCGTTGTAGCTTCCACCAGCGTCTCGCCATCGGCCCGCACCTCCGCCCCGCCATGGCCGCCGCCGCCGTTGCTAGCACCGACGAGAAGTCCCACCAAGTAGAGCATTGTGTGCGCGAAGTCGAGTAGAACATCTGGTGATGATGTCACCATCGGCAAGTTCGTCGTCGGCGAGCTTTGGCCGCGCCATCGTAGCGCAGCGTAGCTGCCCTATTTCGGGTCGATGACATGTGGGGTCCTCTGACCGATGGGTCCCACCGGTCAGCGACAGCAGGAGATAGGATAGGTCATTTGATTCCAGTTTTTGAATTGTTTTGTGATTTTTATATCTTCAGTTTGGTAGCTTCAAAAATTGGGAAATAAATTTGGTTATGTTCCTTAGGAAGGGTAGTATTTAGGAAAAATATATTCTTGACATTTACAGTAGAAATTTTGGGAGATTTAAATAGAGATTTGAAATGTGTTTTTGAATGCATGCAAATTTGTTTATTTTATATCTGGAGTTCCTGTGCTCCAAAAATGATGAAATTTTTGTGGTAAGCTATTCTTGTCATGTATGAACTCTGGTAAAAATTTGAGGATCAGTGCATGGGTAGATTTATAGTTATAGATTTTTCTTTTATAAATAGTGAATCCTTGTATGAATTTCTATAAATTATTTGTGAATCCTTTATTCCTGAAATTTGTTGGGGGTAATCCTAGTAGCAGAAGGATGCTAAGAAAAATAGGAAATCTATTGTTTGACACTTTTCACTAGGGTTTTCTATTTATGCTACTTTAAGCCTTTCTGTCTTATCATTTTTGTATAGAGTGTTTTATTGAATAAAATGGCATGAAACTTTTACAGTAGTCCTTTTATAGCATTAGTAAGGCACTATAAATTTTTCAGAATTTTGTATGCATATTTGATATATATTTATTATTTAACCTATGTATCCAAATAAAATAATAAAGGCATATAAAGAAATAGTTTAGGCTTCACCATTTTATTTTCTTGGATGTATTTGGTATGCTTAAACTATTGATAGGCTTTATATTGTCAAACTTTGAGTGATTACATGAAGTAGAAGTATTGTTGCTTTGAATTGCAAAGTTAAAGGGATTCCGGATAGATTCTGTAGTTTGATAAGTTGCATGATAGGGATGTTGTTTTCTGTAAAAATGGTTAATAACAAAGTTGTAGATAATTTAATAAGCTTTCCAGAAAGTCTAGGATCACTGTATTTGGATTAGTAGAACTCTAGTTATGAGTGAAACAAGTAGCTGCTATTTTGTGATATAGTAGATGCATTGTGGAAGTAGTAATTAAATAATCGAGAAGAGATATGCACCTACTCAATAAACATGATGCACTTGTTAACATATATGCATTCGTAATACTTATGCCATATTCATGCATCTAGGATCGGAGGAAGAGATAACGTTGCTGGAATCCGACGAAGCAGAAGAAGGGGACCAGCAGGAGAATCCTCAAGTCACAGCTCCCGAAGGCATGGAGCAGAATCCTAAAGAGCTTCCGAAGTGTCCTGACCGTCGCCCCACTTCCTTTCTGTGAGGCAAGCCCCGGAGCATTCTAAGTCTCCTAGTATTTTACAAATGATTACTTAAGTATTTATGATTGATGCATTAGGTTATAAGAGTTGAATGGAACCGCTTGATGCATATACATTCCTTGTCTAGATATTACACCTTTAACCAGTATAGGTCCAGGATCAAATATATGCTTAGCCATACTTAGACCAGTAGAAGTCGAGTGATGTCCTATCACCTACGAGATATAGGTGGATACCGGAGCACGGTTGGCTATATTTGCTATCGTGGAACAGAAGCATGGGGTAAAAGAAAATCGAGACCGGGCGGGATGACGATAGAGAAGCAACAAGACATGAAGGTCTTGGGTGTGGATCTATCCCCATCTGTGTCGATTAAGGACCGTACCATTATTGGTGCTTCTGACAAGATTGAACGCATGCCTCTCACTTAGCTGGCCAGATAACTCGTTCCGACCGTGAAGCCAAGTAATTCAACTCAGGCCGGGACCCGTTTTGTTGTGCGCTCCTTCTCGGGAACGATCAGACTGAGCTCAAGGGCAGGCTAGGCCTGAACGTCCTGGCATCTGGTGTTCTAGATTGTGCAGCGTAGTACGAACCCACGAAATGTAGACTTGAGTTGTATCAAAGGTGACCTAAGGCTGCCTTCGCACGGTATGCCTGGGTTTGTGTTAGGAATAAATTCCCAGCTGGTTGAAATCGATTCGAATCACCATCTCTCCCGGATAGTGAGAAACTTGGCTAGTCCCAACATCGTAGTAACTGTGTTATGGAACATGATGGTTCGAATGAATATGGAAGTACAATGCCTGCTATGGTTACTATTGTATGCTTTTAAATGATATACGACATGTTTGGCACAGGATAGTTGCTAATCTAGAGATGGATAGTTATAATTAATTGATAAAGGAATCCTAATTGTACAACTTAGTCAAGTGCCTTTATGCAAAATATTGTCAAGCTATCTCCACTTATACAGCCTTGCATAATCCTTGGAGTCATTCTATTTCTGGTTTATGATGGGTAAGTCTAGCTGAGTACCTTCTTATACTTAGGGTTTTTTCCATTGTTGCAGACGGCACTGTGTATCATGGTTATTGCAAGAGTTGCTTCTATCCTGCCATGGATAAGGAGTAAGCCTTGAGCAGGCTTCTTTATTAATCCCTACCTTTGCTTTTGTGGACCGTGATCCTACTTGGCATTGCATCAAACTATGTTGGAAACTTTAATTTCAAACTTATTTGCTTCCGCTTATCTATCAAACTTGGTTTGTAATAACTTTTATTCGTACTCTGATGATGAAATGTATCTGTGAACTTTATGTAATATGTGGCATGTATGTTGAATCATGTACGATCTTGGTTGTTGTAAATCGTTTATTGAGACCCGTAGTGGTACTCGACGGACTACCGGGTTTATATGGGTTCAAGTATGACAGTGCGACCGCTTGCGGGCTGCCATTGTACTTGTACTCTTATAAATTGGTCGGTTCTGCGACACCGTATGGCCAGACGTACACTCGGTAGAGAGCATTACCGTAATAGATAGATAGCTATAAATAGATAGGTAGCTAGTTTTGTTGTAGATAGCAGGTCTTGCTTATAGTTGTTCAAAATCTACAAATTTGGGAGCATCGAATCCACTAAATGCAACCTCTGGCCCACTCACCAGTGACAGTCTCTAGGACTTTCTCATGTAGCATCATTTCTGCTACCCAAATCTTTCCATCCACGGTGACACCCGACGCGATCTGTTAGCCAGCCCCATCTCCACCACACCCTCCCTGTCCCTGACGAAGCAGCAGAGCGGAGAGGTGACCAGAGCTAACTCCTCACCTGTAGCTTCTAAAAGCTCTAGTTTGGTTTTGGTTAATTGATGAAACCCTAAGTGCTAACCTAGTTTATCAAAGTGATTATGAGATAGGTAGCACTACTCCAAGTGTTGAAGCAAATGGCGAAGATCATGACAATGGTGATGGCATGGTGATGATCAAATGCTTAAACTTGGAAAAGAAGAAAGAGAAAAACAAAAGGCTCAAGGCAAAGGTATAAATAGTATGAGCCATTTTGTTTCGGTGATCAAGACACTTAGCGAGTGTGATCACATTTAGGTTAGATAGCCGTACTATTAAGAGGGGTGAAACTCGTATTGAAATGCGGTTATCAAAGTGCCACTAGATGCTCTAACTCATTGCATATGCATTTAGGATCTAGTGGAGTGCTAACACCCTTGAAAATGTTTGTGAAAATAAGCTAACGCATGTGCACAAGGTGATACACTTGGTGGTTAGCACATTTGAGCAAGGGTAAGAAACTTCACCGGTGCCCTAGACAGAAAAGACGAAGGTCACTATAAGTGACCGGATGCTGGTCTCTGTTGGATCGGCACGTCCGGTCAATAGCAGCAGTGAGCGCGTGGTCTCGGTCTTTGACCAGACGCTGGCACCAAAAGTGACCAGACGCTGGCAGGGTGCATCCGGTCAATGATGACATATGCTGACATGGGGCGTACAGAAGAGATGTTGAGTGACTGGACGCTGGGTGAGTCATCATGCAGGACCAGACACGTCCGGTCGTGAAATGTCACGTTTGGAACCTTATTGGAAACGACCGGACGCTGAGATCCAGCGTCCGATCACTTTCTAACTGACGCGTCCGGTCATCACTTGATCGTTGAAATCAGGTGATCGGCGTTTGAAGCCAATGACATGTGGCGCACATCGCACGACCGGACGCTGAGGTCCAGCATCCGGTCAATCTAACCGGAGCGTCTGGTCGGCCCGTGTTTAGTGCAGTGAGGAGCCCAACGGCTCTATTTTGTGGAGGCTTCTATTTAAGCCCCATGGCCGGCTCAAGCTCACGCTCTTGCATATTTTCATTGATATAGCAACCTTGTGAGCTTAGCCAAAGCTCTCCCACTCATCTCCATCATTGATCCATCATCTTTGTGAGATTGGGAGAGAATCCAAGTGCATTGCTTGAGTGATTGCATCTAGAGGCACTTGGTATTCGTGTTGTGCTGTGGATTTCGCTTGTTACTCTTGGTGGTTGCCGCCACCTAGACGGCTTGGTGCAGCGGTGGAGGATCGGCACGAGTTGGTGATTGTTCGTGGCCGTCTCCGGTCATTGTGAGGGAAGTTGTACCTTCCTCGGTGGAGTGCCGAAAGGTAACTCTAGTAAATTGCTCATGTCATTGACTTACCTCACTTGTGGGTAGGTTCTTGCAGTGTCCAATCATGTGGATGAGGTTTGTGAAACACCTCTTAGCCACCGAACCACTAAGTGTTGGTCGACACAATGAGGACTAGCGTGTTGGCAAGCATGTGAACCTCGGGAGAAAAATCAGTTGTCTCTTGCCATTTGATATTCTCCCAATGATTGGTTTCATATTCATCTTGTGATTGATTTATTCCTCTACACGGCGGTATAACCATCCTACTCACTCGTTTATATTCTTGCAAACTAGTTGTAGCAAGCTCTTTAGTGTAATTAGATTTGAGAGCTTGCTTTGCTATTTAAGTTTGCTTAGTGGAGCTCTTTAGAGTAGAAAGATTGAGAGCTCTTAGTAAGTAGTATCATAACAACTTGTGTGTCTAGCTATCATTACAACTAAAATTGTGGGATAGGTGGCTTGCAACCTTTGTAGAGCTAGAGCAAGTTTGCATTTAGCTTTTTTATCATACTAATCAAATTGCTCTAGTTGATTTGTAAATTTTTAAATAGGCTATTCAACCCCCCCCCCCCCTCTATCCATATTAGGACCTTTCAAGTGGTATCAGAGCCATGGTCACCGTTTGATTGAAGGCTTAACAACCTCGGTGTCAAATTATGGCTCAAGTTGTGTTCAACCATGTGGGGGGCAAACCACCGTTCTTTGATGGCACATGCTATGATTATTGGAAGAGAAAGATGAGGATGTATCTTGATTCAATCAATGATCAAGTATGGGAAGTGACCGAGAATGACTATGCTATCATTGATCCCAATGATCCCACCAACCAAGATAAGATCAACAAGCAATGCAATATAATGGCTCTCAACACCATATACAATGCCATTGATTCCAAGGTGTTTGAGCAAATCAAGGATTGTGAAAGAGCAAATGAGGTGTGGAGGAGATTGGAGGAAACATAAGAGGGCACATCGGCGGTGAAGAGTGCCAAATTGTATATCCTCAATGATAAATTGACAAGCTTCAAGATGAAGGAAGATAAGAGCATTCCAGAGATGTTCCATCGTTTGCAAGTGATTGTCAATGATTTGAAGGCATTGGGAGAGAAGATCAAGGATGATGATGTCTCTCATCGGTTCTTGATGTGCCTACCTCCAAGATTTGAGATGTTGAGATTGCTCATCATAAGAGGAGGATTGAAAGAGATTACCCCCAACCAAGTACTAGGTGATGTCATGACCCAAGAGACATCGTGTGAAAAGGGAGGGGGATGACAAGGAGGACAAGAAGGAAGAAGAAGACAAGAAGAAGAAGAGTATAGCATTCAAGGCTAGCTCATCATCATCTAAGAACAAGGGCAAGTCCAAGAAAGAATCAAGTGATGATGATGATCTTAGTGATATTGATGATGAAGCTATGGCCCTCTTTGTCCACAAGATGGGAAAATTCATAAAGAAGAAGAGCTATGGTGCAAGAAAGAGAAGAAATCACACCAAAAGCAAAGAATATGTGAGAAGATGCTACAATTGCAAGAGCCTCGATCATGTTATAGCAAATTATCCCTACAATAGTGACAATGATGAGGATGAGAAGAAGAAGCTCAAAAAGGATAAGAAAGAAAAGGAGAAGGAGAAGAGAATGACCTTCCAAAAGAAGAAGAAGGGTGGAGGCTATGTAGTCACTTAGGATAGTGATGGCTCATCGAATAGTGATGACTCTAGTGATGATGGCAAGAAATCTATCAAGAAAGCACTAGCAAGCATTGCCATCAACAACAAGCCCTCCATCTTTGACACTCCATCGACATGTCTCATGGCAAAGCCCACCAAGGTAAAATATGATGAGAGTGATAATGATGAATGTGAAAGTGACTCTTGTAGGAATGATAATGATGATGATGAGGATGAGGAGTACACCAAGGAGGAGCTCTTGGACATGTGTGAGCAAGTGCACGCTTGCAATGAGATGAAGAGAAAGGAGTGCAAAGAATTGCGTAAGAAAGTAAAATTTCTTGAGCAATCCTTTGATGAGCTCAATGCCACTCATGAGAGGCTAATGGAAGCCCATGAGAAGCTTGGCAAAGCTCACTCTAAGCTTGAAAAGGCTCACTCCTCTCTCATTGAGCAAGTCAAAGTGGAGGAAGCCAAGGAGCAAGTGATCATACATGTGATGTGGGACTAACATGTGATCTAATTGATGAATCTATTTTTGTTGCTCCCACTAACCCCTCTTGTAGCACTACCACTTCTACTTCACCTTTGAGTGATGGAATCACTTGTGATGCCTCACTAAAAGTGGAAAATGAGACCCTCAAGAAGGAGGTGAATGAGCTCACTCATGCCTTAGGCAATGCCTATGGTGGAGAAGCCCGCTTGCTAAAGTGCTTGGGTAGCCAAACGTTTTCTCTCAACAAAGAGGGATTAGGCTATACCCTCAAGAAAGGCAAGGTGGCCTTTGTCACTCCCAAAGTTAGCTTTGTAAAGGGCAATGGTCAGTTTTGCAATAGATGCAAGCAAGTTAGGCATATAGAGCAATATTGCAAGATTAACAAGAACAAGCTACCTAATGTATCCTCAATTAAATTTGATTCTTGTTACATGCTTTTTAAGGGTGCCAATGGTGTGAAGGCTAAGTTCATTGGTACACCAATTGTGGGTCCAAAGAAGAAGGTCATTTGGGTACCAAAGACCTTAGTAACTAACCTACAAGGACCCAAGCAAGTTTGGATACCTAAAAAGAATTGATCTTCTTTTGTAGGTCAATTATAAGGCTGGAGGAAGACATTGGGTGCTTGATAGTGGGTGCACACAACACATGACCGGTGATCCAAGAATGTTCAATTCAATCAATGAAAACAAGAGCAATGGGATTGATAGTATCACATTTGGTGACAATGACAAAGGCAAGGTCAAAGGCTTGGTAAGATTGCAATATCCAATGGCTTAAGCATTTCCAATATGCTACTAGTAGAGAGCTTGAACTTCAACCTATTATCGGTAGCTCAATTGTGTGATCTTGGTTTCAAGTGCATATTTGGTGTCGATGATGTAGAGATTATAAGTGTAGATGTCTCTAACTTGATATTCAAAGGATTTAGATATGAGAATCTATACTTGGTTGATTTCAATGCTAGAGAAGCTCAATTGACAACATGTTTGATCACTAAGTCTAGCATGGGTTGGTTATGGCATAGAAGGCTTGGTCATGTTGGAATGAAACAATTGAACAAGTTGATTAAACATGACTTAGTTAGAGGCTTGAAAGATGTCACATTTGAGAAGGATAAGCTATGTAGTGCATGTCAAGCCAGAAAGCAAGTTGGTAACACATATCCTAAGAAGAGCATGATGAGCACATCTAAGGCATTTGAGTTGATGCACATGGACTTATTTGGACCAACCACATACACTAGCATTGGTGGAAACAAATATGGATTTGTGATTGTGGATGATTTCACTAGATACACATGGGTCTTCTTTCTTGTTGACAAAAGTGATGTGTTTGCAACATTCAAATCTTTTATCAAGGGTATTAACAATGAGCTTGAAACAACTATCAAGAAAGTTAGAAGTGACAATGGTAGTGAATTCAAGAACACTAGAATTGATGAGTTGTGTGATGAATTTGGAATTAGACATCAATTCTCGGTCAAGTACACTCCTCAATCAAATGGCTTAGTTAAAAGGAAGAATAGAACTTTGATTGACATGGCAAGATCAATGTTGAGTAAGTACAATGTGAGTCATTCATTTTGGGCTGAAGCAATCAACACGGCTTGCTATTATAGCAATCGTCTCTATTGTCACCCCACGATGGAGAAGACACCTTATGAGCTTTTGAATGGAAGAAAGCCCAACATAGCATACTTTCGGGTTTTTGGTTGTAAATGCTACATATTGAAGAAAGACACTAGATTGAGCAAGTTTGAAAAGAAATGTGATGAAGGTTTCTTGCTAGGTTACTCCACTACTAGCAAGGCTTATAGAGTTTGGAATTTGGCTAGTGGTACTCTTGAGGAGGTTCATGATGTGGAGTTTGATGAAACAAATGGTTCCCAAGAGGAAGATGAGAATCTAGATGATGTGAAAGGCACTCAATTGGTCAAGGCAATGAGAAATATGGACATTGGTGAGTTAAGGCCTAGAGTGGTGATTGATATTGAAGATGACAAGAATCAAGTGCTCTCTAACTCAAATGTGCAAGCTAGTGGTTCTCATGATCAAATCCAAGCAAGCACTAGTGATGGCAATGTGCAAGATCAACAAATGGCTAGTTCATCATCTCAACCAAGTGATAAATCAAATGCTAGCAATCAAGTGCAAGTGCTTCAACCAACCAATGTTGCAAGAGATCATCCATTGGACACTATCATTGGTGATATTTCAAGAGGTGTGCAAACAAGATCAAGATTGGCTTCATTTTGTGAGCATTTATTATTTGTGTCATCCATTAAACCTAAGAAGATAGATGAAGCTTTGAGGGATGTTGATTGGGTCAATGCTATGCATGAAGAGCTAAACAACTTCATAAGAAACCAAGTATAGGATTTAGTTGAGAGGCCTAAGGATCATAATGTGATTAGAACCAAGTGGGTCTTTTGGAACAAGCAAGATCAAGATGGGATAGTAAAAAGGAACAAAGCAAGATTAGTGGCTCAAGGTTACACTCAAGTTGAAGGTCTTAACTTTGGAGAAACATATGCCCCAGTTGCAAGATTGGAAACAATTAGGATCTTGTTAGCCTATGCTTGTGCCCACAACATCAAGTTGTATCAAATGGATGTGAAGAGTGTATTTCTCAATGGGTACATCAATGAGCTTATGTATGTTAAGCAACCTCCCGGTTTGAAGATGAAAAGAAACTCAATCATATTTACAAGTTGAGAAAGGCTTTGTATGGATTGAGAGATTTCCTAATCTCTAAGGGATTCAAGATGGGAAAGATTGACACCACTCTCTTCACCAAGAAGCTTGGAAATGACTTGTTTGTAATGCAAATCTATGTTGATGATATCATTTTTGGGTCAACAAATCAAGATTTTTGTGAGGAGTTTGGCAAGATGATGGTAAGTGAGTTTGAGATGTCCATGATTGGAGAGCTTAGTTACTTCCTTGGTCTTCAAATCAAGCAAATGAAGAATGTCACATTTGTGAGTCAAGGCAAGTACATCAAGGACATGCTCAAGAAGTTTGGAATGGATGATGCTAAAGCTATTAGTACACCAATGGGAACAAGTGGAAGCTTTGATAGTGATGCTAGTGGCAACATGGTGGATCAAAAGATGTATCGGTCTATGATTGGAAGCCTACTCTATGTGACCGCATCAAGACCGGATGTGATGTTTAGTGTATGCATGCGTGCTAGATTTCAGGCCTCACCAAGAGAAAGTCACTTGAAAGCAACAAAAAGAATATTGAGGTACTTGAAGCATACACAAAATGTTGGATTGTGGTATCCTAAAGGAGCAAGATTTGAGTTGATTGGATATTCAGACTTCGATTATGCGGGATGCAAAGTTGAGAGAAAGAGCATATTGGACACATGTCAACTATTGGGAAGATCACTTGTGTCTTGGTCATCAAAGAAGCAAAATAGTGTAGCACTTTCAACCGCCAAAGCGGAGTACATTTTGGCCAGTAGTTGTTGTGCTCAATTACTTTGGATGAAGGCCACTTTGAGTGATTTTGGAATCAAGTTCAAGCAAGTGCCATTGCTATGTGACAATGAAAGTGCCGTAAATCTCACCAACAACCTGGTTCAACACTCAAGAACAAAGCATATAGATGTCCATCATCACTTCATAAGAGATCACCAACAAAAAGGGGACATTTGCATAGAGAGTGTGGACACCGAAGATCAACTTGCCGATATCTTCACCAAGCCACTTGATGAGAAGAGGTTTTGCAAGCTAAGGAATGAATTGAACATACTTGACTTCTCCAATATATGTTGATGCACCCCTAATTATATGACATGCCTCTTCCTCAAGCAATTCAAGGTAAAAGTTGATTGGTATGGCATACATCCTTGCTAAGAACATGATTAGTGCATCTAGACATATTTCATATTTGAATAGGCTCATTCATGAAAATCAAATGAATTTGATGCTTGTATGGTACCACTATTGCTTTTATATTTGAAATGATCTAGTGGTAGCATATGATATGTTTGTGGGCTTGTAAACCTAGTGTTTGATCTATAAAATGAGCTATAAGTGTTTAACTCAACATGGTACAAGATAACCCTTATTTGGAGGTGTGAAGAAGCTTGTCCTTGATTAAACCGAGTTAAATAACTTTTGCAAATAATCTAGATTGAACCAATTTGGGAAAATGATTCTCCCTTCACATGGTTTCACCCCAACCTAGCTAAAATTTGAGCCCTCTTTTTGTGCTAATTGTTGACAAAGGGGGAGAGAAATGCACAAAGATAGTAAGATAGATAGGGGGAGCAAACAAATGAAATGACAGAGCAAACAAATGAAATGACATTGTAAGGGGATCAATAAAAAATGCACATAAGTAGGGGGAGCAAGCTCATAAACTTGTATGCTGCATTTAGATGTGCATTTCATATATTTGCTTGCATAGCACAAGTTCTAAATTTCAATATCCATGCTTGTGTGGTGTATGCTAGTTATAGGTTTGAACGATGAAATGAAAAACTAGCATGCATAGGCTAAGTAACTAGACTCGTGCTCATATTATGAAAACTAGACCCTTGCTTCTAATGTTGATCTCACGGGGTATTCTAGTTTTTGTGTATGTCTAGTTACTAATGGTGCTAAGGATGGTATATTGGTGCACTCCGATTGGTATCACGCTTCAAAGATCCATCTCATATACCTGAGCATCATATGGTAGAAATTGTCTCCTATATTTCCTATCTAAGCATATGTGCAAGCTACAATCCAAACTATTAGCACATATGTAGGGGGAGCAATTACTACCATTTGGAGTTCATGAAACTTGTCCATATTCTTTAACACATGGTAAATATGTTTGGGCAAGCAACGTGGATTCAATTAAATCTCAATTCATATCTTTGTGAAAGGGTTGTCATTAATTACCAAAAAGGGGGAGATTAAAAGCTCTAGTTTGGTTTTGGTTAATTGATGAAACCCTAAATGCTAACCTAGTTTATCAAAGTGATTATGAGATAGGTAGCACTACTCCAAGTGTTGAAGCAAATGGCGAAGATCATGACAATGGTGATGGCATGGTGATGATCAAATGCTTAAACTTGGAAAAGAAGAAAGAGAAAAACAAAAGGCTCAAGGCAAAGGTATAAATAGTATGAGCCATTTTGTTTCGGTGATCAAGACACTTAGCGAGTGTGATCACATTTAGGTTAGATAGCCGTACTATTAAGAGGGGTGAAACTCGTATTGAAATGCGGTTATCAAAGTGCCACTAGATGCTCTAACTCATTGCATATGCATTTAGGATCTAGTGGAGTGCTAACACCCTTGAAAATGTTTGTGAAAATAAGCTAACACATGTGCACAAGGTGATACACTTGGTGGTTAGCACATTTGAGCAAGGGTAGGTGATACACTTGGTAGAAACGACCGGACGCTGGATAGCGTCCGGTCACTTTCTAACTGACATGTCCGGTCATCACTTGACCGTTGAAATCAGGCGATCGGTGTTTGAAGCCAATGACACTAGGCGCACATCGCACGACCGGACGCTGAGGTCCAGTGTCCGATCAATCTGACGGGAGCGTCCGGTCGGCCCATGTTTAGTGCAGTGAGGAGCCCAACGGCTCTATTTCATGGGGGGCTTCTATTTAAGCCCCATGGCCAACTCAAGCTCACGCTCTTGCACATTTTCATTGATATAGCAACCTTGTGAGCTTAGTCAAAGCCCTCCCACTCATCTCCATCATTGATCCATCATCTTTGTGAGATTGGGAGAGAATCCAAATGCATTGCTTGAGTGATTACATCTAGAGGCACTTGGTATTCATGTTGTGCTATGGATTTTGCTTGTTACTCTTGGTGGTTGCCACCACCTAGACGGCTTGGTGCAGCAGTGGAGGATCGACACGAGTTGGTGATTGTTCGTGGCCGTCTCCGGTGATTCTAAGGGGAGTTGTACCTTCCCCGGTAGAGTGCTAAAAGGTAACTCTAGTAAATTGCGTGTGCCATTGAGTTACCTCACTTGTGGGTAGGTTCTTGCGGTGTCCAATCATGTGGACAAGGTTTGTGAAACACCTCTTAGCCGCTGAACCACCAAGTGTTGGTCGACACAACGAGGACTAGCATGTTGACAAGCACGTGAACCTCGGGAGAAAAATTGGTTGTCTCTTGCCATTTGATATTCTCCCGGTGATTGGTTTCATATTCATCTTGTGATTGATTCATTCCTCTACATAGCGGTATAATCATCCTACTCGCTCGTTTATATTCTTGCAAACTAGTTGTAGCAAGCTCTTTAGTGTAATTAGATTTGAGAGCTTGCTTTGCTATTTAAGTTTGCTTAGTGGAGCTCTTTAGAGTAGAAAGATTGAGAGCTCTTAGTGAGTAGTATCATAGGAACTTATGTGTCTAGCTATCATTGCAACTAAAATTATGGGATAGGTGGCTTGCAACCCTTGTAGAGCTAGAGCAAGTTTGCATTTAGCTTTTTGTCATACTAATCAAATTGCTCTAGTTGATTTATAGATTTTTAAATAGGCTATTCACCCCCCTCTAGCCATATTAGGACCTTTCAGCTTCTCCATGCTCACACGCGCTGCCTCCCCGCACTCGGATGCCCCCTGCGTTGGCGCCTAGAGCGGCGGCCATCTAGCATACGCATCAATCCAAAACATTCATACACATCATAAATTTAACTATTCAAGATTGGAACTAGCATACACATCATACTATACTAGAGCGGCAGCGCCTAGTATAGTAAACATAACATAACTATTCAGGATTGGAACTAGCATACACATCATTCCAAAACATTCATCATACCTGCGGGATATGTGGAGTGGCTAACATATCTCCTTGAGCGGTTGAAAAGTGGAACAGCTCTCGAAGCAAAGTTATCTTCCTAAATTCTCATCTCAGTAACTTGGAGTTTTTAAAGTTTTCACAAGAAAAGAATAGTTCACTTTTTACTCCTCAAATGGTACTCTCAAATCACTCAATGGTGCATAATTCCTCACCAAGGCATAGAATTGTTGTTGCCTTCTTTTCTTTCCTACTTCTAAAAAGCTTATGTGGAGTTTAAGGTAGGGAAAATATGTAGCATACTTACCTTGCATATATTGTAAAGTCAAATCCTGGATCCAAGGAGGGAAATATCATACTCTTAGATCAAGATGTGCATGCGTGTGGAATATTTGGTGGCTAACCTAATTCTACTTTTGCTCCTTCAAAGCATATCTCTCTTGTTTAAACTTGAAATATTTGCAAGAGCAGGGGCTATCTCTTTTTTTTCATGGCGGGCATCTATGTACCCATTGTTTTCAATACTCTAGACATCTTTGTGTCTATTTTTTTAACTTTTTTCCCTTTTTTCCTCTTTTTCTTTTGCATAGCCCTATGTCCCTTTTCTGCAACAAAACTTTTCAAGAGAGATATTAACAAGAACTTGGAGCATTTATTTGGTGGATAAACCTATCAAGCATATTTTTATGTTCACCCCCCAATGTAGGAGTCAAACATTTTGAGATGGATGAAAAGTATGTTTTTGCGTACTTTCAGTGTAGAAGCAGCACATATATGTGGCGTGTACGTGATCTTGATCTTGGGAGCATGATAAATCTCTCAACAAGGGTCAACAGGACTTGACAAAACTCAACACAAATCAAGTAGCTTACGTGGATAGTTTGTATCCTATAAGTACATATATGGTTTTGATAGGAATTTATCACTATTGAGGAGTATGTAACACTATGGTTTTATAATATTTTTATCAAATATAAATTCTCCAAGCACCTTGACTAAAACCGATAGGATTTCTAAGCTAGAACTATATCACACTCCACAACAACTTAGTCAATATGATTTTCCTATATGATATTTTTCCCACAAGCACTAAGTATATGTAAGGAATAAACATTATGCATGCCAATCTTGAAGAGCTATACTCATATTCACTTTCAAATTTTTAATTTTAAATGTGAAACTTGGTTCTTTTTTATTTGCATGTGTTAAACAAGTGCAAAGCAGAGAGTAAGCATATGAACTAGTGGAGAAGGATCAAACCAAATTCCAGAAGTTGTGTGCAGTCTCCTTCACCAGTTCATGATGTACTTCAGTGCATTCGTTCACAATGGGAGTTGGCACGACCCCCACACTTCTTCAAAACTATACATGGCTTTTATTCATAGATAGAAACAGTGAAAACAAAAGGGACTCTTCTGGTGAGAGACACCAGAGAGTCAACATTTATTCAACTACAAAATTAAACTAAAATGAAATGAAGACATAATTTAAATTTTCAAAATTTTATACTAAGGAAAGGTTCCAATTTTATAAGGAAGATTGAATGAGTTTTAATGTGAGAATTCTATGAACTCAATCACATCAAGTTCCTCAACCATGTTAATTTGTGGCTCAAAATAAATTTTCAACCATTGGCCATTTACCTTAAAAGTGTTACCTATATCATCTTGGATGGTGATGGCTCCATGAGTTGAAGTGTCAACAACTTTGAAGGGTCCTTCCCATTTACTTCATAGTTTACGATGTCCAAAGAGTTTTACTCTTGAATTGAATAGAAGAACTTTGTCTCTAGGCTTGAACTCATTGTGCTTGATTCTCTTATCATGCCATCCTTTTGTTCTTTCTTTGTAAATCTTGGAGTTGTGATAAGCCTTTTCTCTCCATTCTTCAAGCTCAGATAATTGCATTTGACGATTCTTGCCAGCTAAGTGAAGATCCATGTTCCATTTCTTGATTGCCCAATGGGCCCTAAATTCCAACTCAACAGTCAAATAACATGTGTTTCCATATACAAGCTGGTAAGGTGATATGCCAATCGATGTCTTGTATGCAGTTCGGTAGGCCCAAAGTGCATCAGGGAGTTTGTACTTCCATCCCTTACCCATTTCATCAATGGTCTTTTGTAGAATATTTTTGATTTGTTTATTAGATGTTTCTACCTGTCCACTTGTTTGAGGATGGTATGGTGTTGCAATGTTGTGACAAACTCCATGCTCCACTAGGTACTTTCGGAAGACTTTATCTATGAAGTGGGATCCTCCATCGCTTATGATCATCTAGGGTGTACCAAAACGAGTAAATATGACTTCATGGAACATTCTCTTAGCATGTTTTGAATTGGCAGTTCGACATGGTATTGCTTCTACCCATTTGGACACATAGTCCACGACCACCAAGATGTACTCACGGTTCTTGGACTTGGGGAATGGCCCCATGAAATCAATCCACCACACATCAAAGTGTTCTACTTGGAGATTATTCATGAGAGGCATCGCAACTCGCGAGTTGATGTTCCCTTGTTCTTGACATCGGTGGCATCTTCTGACAAACTCCTTTGTATCTTCATACATCATTGGTCAGAACAAGCCACTTTGCCAAATCTTGGCATTTGTCCAAAATGCTCTGTAATGTCCTCCATATGGTGAGTCATGACATCTCTCCATAATCTTGGTAGCCTCAGCCATAGGGACACATCTTCTCAACAATCCATCAATGCAAACTCGGTATAGGTATGGCTCATCCCATAGGTGAAAACGGCTCTCATGGATCAACTTTCTTTTGTTCTCACTAGACGGGACATAGCCTGCCACTATAAAGTTTATGATGTTTGCATACCATGGATCAAAGTATGTTATCTTGAGTAAGGTGTCATCCCTTAGGTAGTCATTGATGGGTACCTCATGCGTTTCCTTATATTGAAGCCTAAACAAGTGATCGGCTACTGAGTTCTCTACTCCTTTCTTATCTCTAATTTCTATGTCAAACTCTTAGAGTAGAAGAATCCATTGAATTAGCCAAGGCTTAGCATCTTTCTTAATGAGGAGGTATAAATGATTATCTTTGCCCCCACTAAGTAAGATCTAAACTTGTCTATAGCAAAGACAACAGCCAACAACTCATTTTCAGTGGTAGCATAGTTGAGCTGAGGTCCAGCCAAGGTTTTTCTAGCATATGATATGGCATAATGCCTCTTATACTTGGTTTGGCCTAGAACGACTCCAACCGCAAAGTCGCTAGCATCACACATGATTTCAAAAGGAAGCTTCCAATTAGGTAGTTGAATAATTGGAGCTGAGATGAGTGCCTTTTTAAGGATTTGAAAAGCTTCATGGCACTCGTCATTAAAGATGAAAGGTGCATCCTTAGCTAGGAGACTAGTCAGGGGTCTAGCAATTTGAGAAAAGTCTTTGATAAAGCGCCTGTAGAACCCTGCATGTCCTAGGAAGCTGTGGATTCCTTTCACATTCGTGGGAGGTGGAAGTTGTTCAATAACTTCAATTTTTGCTCTATCCACCTCTATCCCATGTTCGGACACCTTGTGTCCTAGCACAATTCCTTCATGAACCATAAAATGACATTTCTCCTAGTTTAGGACTAAGTGCTTTTCTTCACACCGTTGTAAGACTTTGTCTAAATTCTCCAAACAATCAACGAAGGTTTTTCCATAGATAGTAAAGTCATTCATGAATACCTCCATGATTTTCTCGATCATGTCGGAGAAAATAGACATCATACACCATTGAAAAGAAGCCAAAGCATTGCACAACCTGAATGACATTCGTCGATATGCATAAGTTCTATATGGGCATGCAAAAGTAGTCTTACTTTGGTCATTTGGGTGGATTGGGATTTGATGATACCCAGAATACCCATCAAGGAAACAAAAGAAGGAATGATTCGCGAGACGTTCTAACATCTCATCGATGAATGGCAATGGGAAGTGGTCCTTCTTAGTGGCCTTATGTGGCAGAACTGCCTAATCTAATGCCTCTTCAAGAGTACTTGTCTTCCATTAGACACTAAGTACCCAAGAGAGGACACTAAACTACGTAGTTCCGTCGAGCACACCCTAAGGGAGAACTCAAAAATCCATATTTTTCCATCAGGATCATAAATAAGAGAATAAAGCTTATAATATTCTGAAGTCATTTCTTACATCACTTTATTACAGTAGTACAATATTACCTTAATTGATTGTAACAGCGGAATATAACAATGTTATTAGAGTTACAGAGAAAGCAGGTTTAATTTAATGACATGGTGGAGCATTAATATAGTGGACATTTATATACAGAAGATGCTAGCAGATTTTACATCTTTTCTTTAAAAAATAACATTTAGTGAGGGTTATAAATAAACACTACGGGCGTAGTGTAGAAGGAATCCTCTCTGAGCCCACTAGGAGATTTCCACATACAAGAGTCAGTTCTATGTATCCTCTGATCACCTGCAATAGGGTGAATAAACCCTGAGTACTCGATTGTATTCAGCAAAACTTACCCGACAGGGAAAAATAAAAGACTCCGAGGATATGCAAGGCTATCTGGCTTGTGGGTTATTGCATCTACAGGAAGCATTACCAAGCGTGCATCCTTACATTCAATTTTATTAGCAGTCATCATTAGTTTATTAACTAATCATTCTATATAAGCACATATGCTACTTTCAAGCAGGTGGTGAGCAATCAGACCTGCACCTTTCTCCGCCTCCAATCAGTCGGTCCGGAAAGAGCTAGAACCCACGACAAGAGCGTAACGAGCCTTCCCGCTCCCATAAGCAAGTATGTGCTCAAGATAATGAGTCTGTGACTTGATTACTATCTACAACAATGGACTCAATCGACACAAACGGAACACGTGCAATCCGAGCCTCGCTCGAATGCCTAACCAAGTCTAGATCCAAAGTACCATTGCACCTGGTCTCCAATTATACTCCATAAATATTCCATGTGATAGTAATATAGTAACAACAATAATATCTTTCATATCTCTGGTGAGTGACAGGTAATCACTCGACTTCTACCGATCCCTATAGCATAGTAATCTATATGATCCTAACATACTAGTAGGACTTATAGGATAAAGATATATATATGCAAGTGTGTTTCATTCAACTCCTCAGAACTTAATGCACAAGCATAAAAGAAAGTACAGAATAATAGGGGTTATGCACTAGGACTTGCCTGGATAAGATATAACCAAAAGTTAGCATTCCATCATGGTGACAAGATCATCAAGGCACCATCTTTTCCGCTACTTCAGTTGACTCCATGATCCATTGTTATTTCTATTATGATATACGTGGATGCAATGCAGAAACGTAATTAATCAACGGTAATCGCAACTCTTAAATATATGATTACGCTCCATAAGCTAACGAGCTAGATTTAATGACTAACGTACTGGTCTACGTATCCACGTTGTAAAGTAAGGCTTTGCCTTCGGAAAAATGTTTTAGTTCTAAAATTCCAAGGTGTTTTGACATTTTATTGATTAAACATATATTTTTTAACTAGGGCTCATTTAGTTACCTAGCAAACTAATTATTATGGAGCTATAAAAATTATAGTGAGCACCTAATAATGTTAGGAATTTACTATAAAAGTTTCAGAGCCAACACTATCACCAATTTATCATAAAATTTTCTATAAGTTTATATTTTACAATTTTAAGCATCTTGACTTAATTAGGTAACTCTGAAAAATATTATAAAACTATGTTAACAAAATATACCACCAGATAGATCATGGTTTTAGGAACTTAACAAAATTAGTTTCATAATTTTTGGTTAACTACATAATTTTATATTAAATTTATAAGGTTATCTTAGAGAATAATTAGAAAAGGAAAAAGGACCGGTGATTTATGTTTGACATTAACAATCGTCAACACTGATATACTTGTTGCCCCCCTAATGGGTGCTTGTTGATGCGGAGCTTGACGCCGATGCAGAGCTCAATGCCACGGCGCGGAGGCTGGACCTTGGCTGTGCGCAGCGCGAGTCCGAACGAGAGGTGCGAGGTGCAGCAACGCGTAGCGTGAGGCGCGGGTGATGCAAGGCGAAAGTAGCGTGCGACGCGAGGCACGAGGCCCAGGTGGGGCGTGCTAGGCACGAGGCGCGGGCACGAGGTACGACGACAGGTGGGTCCGTCCTGTCTTGCTGGACGTATGCTCGGTAGAGAGCATTACGATAGATAGATAGATATAAATAGATAGGTAGCTAGTTGGAGACAGCAGGTCTTGCTTATAGTAGTTCAAAATCTGCAAATTCGGGAGCATCGAATCCACTAAATGCAACCTCTGGCCCACTCACCGGTGACAGTCTCCAGGGCTTTCTCGTGTAGCATAATTTCCGCTACCCAAATCTTTCCATCCACGGCGACGCCCGACGCGATCTGTCAGCCAGCCCCATCTCCACCACACCCTCCCCGTCCCTGACGAAGCAGCAAAGCGGAGAGGCGGCCGGAGCCGACTCCTCACCCGTAGCTTCTCCGCGCTCGCGCGCGCCACCTTCCCGCGCTCGGATGTCCCCTGCGCCGGCGCCTAGAGCGGCGGCCGTCTAGCGGGCGCCCGGAGCGGTGAACCCACCGATGGCCGACGCTCTCCTCCTTCCGCGCCGCTTCCTCGCGCCGTCGTCAGCTGCATCCGGCGCCTCTTCATCCGCCTCTTCGTCCCCTTCGTGTCGTTGGGTGCTCTCGTCGCCCGGCTCCCCGCGGCGGGCGCGCCTGGCGACCGCTCACCCGCAACCCCGGCCTCGCCGGCTCACTCGACACAAGGTAAGTCCTTTGTGGCGTTTCTGAAGTGCTTTGTATTGCCTCTCTAGATTAGAGGGTATACGCTTGTTGTACCGCGGAGGAGCCCTTGCAATTCCATGCCATTTATGGGCGAGTAAAATCCTAGGTGAATTTCGTGGTTTCTTCTGTGCCTTTAAAGTTTCATTGCTCATTGAGCAGTTGTTCGTAAGGTAAGTCCACTAATTTGTTGAATTACACCTCTTCGTTTCCAGTGCCCTCGTTCTAGATTTGGGAGTGCCTGGTGTTTAGTTGTGAATCTACTATTGTTTCTATTGCTGTGCCATGTGAAAAGGAAATGCATACCAGTGACTAACTGTAAGCACTGTACTATGCGAATTACATAGTGCATTGGTGCTTGTTTCATTTGGGTTTATTACTTCATTTTGGTGTTAAGCAGTGTGTTAAGTGCTACCTTTTTCCCTCTCCATGTCTAAGTAGTTCACCAGGATGTGTGGTATATTCAGTTGCACTTTATTTTAGTTGAATTGTGCTATTCTTGCTTGGTTGAACTCGTGCATGTTTTAAAGAAAGGCTTGTGTGCTGTGTTCAGTCATGTGGGACTATGCTACTTAGTTTACACTGCAGGGTGTTTGATTGTTATGGTTTTGTCGTGTTGATTATTCCAGACTTATGCAGCAGAGCCAGAGAGTGGTGAGCAACTGAAATGGTGGGAGAAAAATGCTGGACCAAACATGATTGACATCCACTCCACAGTGGAGTTCTTGGATGCACTTAGAGATGCTGGAGACAGGCTTGTTATTGTTGAGTTCTACGGAACCTGGTGCGGTTCGTGCAGGGCTCTCTTTCCAAGGGTAATGTCATTAATCATGAATATAACTACTGGATGCTTGATTGGTTCTGTCTGAAGCATGTCATATTTCTAATGTGTTAAATACGACTTTACATTGTTACCTGCTGTATTCCTAATGTGTTAATTATGACTTTACATTGTTATCTGCTACATATCATTTAGGATGCACAAATTGAATATTATTTTTGAAACATTGTAGCTCTTTAAAAGCATGTCAAAGCATTAATTTTGGTGTGCTAAGATTAGGAAAGACTTATCGTCAAATTATACACCCTTTAGCAATGCATAAGTTTAGTTTTGATAGGTTCCAGTCCAGATAAGCTCCTCTGTATTATAGTTATTTAAATGGAAAAAAATAAACGAACACAAATGTGATTGCCAGGGTTGTATCATGACTTGAGAGGGTCCGAGTGCATGATACTACGGAATATAGACGGAGAATGCAGATTAGATAGTAATACTATGGAATCTAGAAACGCCTGCAAGGCTGCATCAATGTAATTTGTAACAAGTTTCTGGGGGAACGTTAAGTGCTTGGAATTTCCCATTGCGACAACTTTAAAGATTGTCATTAGGCTAATACTACTTAATACGATCCTCAATTCTGGTTTTTTTACTACAGTGTAGAGTAGTGGAACTGGTTTCCAATAATTTGCAGAATGAGAGCTCAGAACTTTGTTTGGTCGCATACTCGCATGGAGGTATTGGAACCTTTTTAGAAAGGAAAGAGCATAGATATTTGCATTTAGGTCATGTGAAACTCAAGTTTGTTAACATTTTGGCAAAACTGAACAGTTAACAGGCTCTCTCAAGTTTTAGAAGGAATAACAGCTGACAAGCTTCCTGAAAAAATTCAGTGCAACTGAAAGATAGTTAACACCTTTTGTCTTTGCTACAATCGTACTTCCATCACATTTTCATTGGTCATCTAACTTAGGTATACTGTGAATTTATGTTGGAACTGGTTACCTATGCTCTGGCTATCAACTTGTTACCATCGAACTACTCTGCACTTGAGAGTTCTATTCCAGCCTGGACTAAGTAGTTTATGGCTATAACTTATAACTGTGAATTGGTTAAGCTACCTTTGGAGTTTGGAGGACTACTAGCAACTGACAAGGTTTACTAAAACAACAACAAAGCCTTTTATCCTAAATAAGTTATGGGTAGGCTAGAGATGAAGCCCAGTAAAAAGTAAAAACCTCAGGGGATCGCATGAAGAAGATGAGGTAGTAGTAGTAATTGTAACAGAACCGACCAATTTATAAGAGTACAAGTACGAAAGCAATCACCGGAGTGATCAAACCGTCATACTTGAACCTATATAAACCCGGTAGTCAACTGAAACCACGAAGGATTTCAAACCAACTTGCATACAACCAAGATCATAGTAATTCAACATAACAAGCCACATGTTACATCCATTTCACAAGTAATTTGCAAGTACCTCATACATCAGAGTTCACATAATTATTACAAAACGAGTTCACAAATAGCGGAAGCAAAGTAGTTTGAGACCATCACACACACTTAGTTCAAATACAAGCCAGTTCCATAATCATATCCAGCAAAAGCAACAAGATAAGATAACATGGATGATCATGCCCATGATCTAGTCTTCATCCCCCGCAGGGTGGAGACAATACTTGCAGTAGCCGTTATAGAGCACGCCATCTGCAACAAGGGGGAATAAACCCCGAGTACGAGAATCTACTCAGCTAGACTTACCCGTCGTAAACCAAAAATAAATGACACCAAGGAGTATGCAAGGCTTTATCGGTGGATCTTGCTTGACAACCATTTTGCATAAAAACTTTAATGATATAAGAGCATAATTTAAATTATTAGTAAGCAGCAAGTTATCAATATTAACCTGTCAACTAGATTAGCACATGTACTAGAGCAAACAATTGATTAACTCCAAACATTAGTAACCATATCCGGTATAATGTTGTATCATCATCAACATCGATTTAACCATCAAGTTTCATTAAGTGCATCTACGTTGCCGCTGCTCAGTCAAGTTCTCACTATCCGGGAGAGACGGCGATTCGAATCGATTCCTATCCAGCTGGAGGGGTATTCCTAACACAAACCCAGGCATACCGCGCGAAGGCAGCCTTAGGTCACATTTGGTACAACTCAGGAATCGCGGCTCCGAGCAGCGCCGCACCCTCAGGGAGTCCACTCTGCCAGGTGGTCAATCTCACCTAGGACTTACGCCAATAGCTCCCCGCACATCCTTACTACTGTCAGGGTGTGCACTTTCACTTCTCGGTCTTCCGGCCTGAGTTGAGCTACTCGGCTTCGCGGTCGGAACGAGTTATCCGGCCAACTAAGTGATAGGCATGCGTTCAACATAACATGAGGACGTACAGCGAATCGGTCCTTAACCGACACAGACGGGGATAGATCCACACCCAAGACCTCCTTGCCTTGTTGCTTCTCTATCGACATCCTGCCCGGTCACAATTCATTATTAACACATGGTTATCTTCCACGATAGCAAATATAGCCAACCGTGACCGGACATCATCCTAACTTGCAGGTGACAGGAAATCACTTGACTTTTACCGGTCTAAGCATGGCTAAGCTTTGATTCGCTCCTGGACCTAAATAGGATTCAGGGTACGTATACTGGCCAAGGAATAGATATATGTGCAATAAGTGTTTGCATCCAATTCCTATCATTTAATGCATCAACAAATAAGATACTCAAAGTAACCATTTTTAAAACATAGGAGACTTAAAATGCTCCAGGGCTTGCCTTTTAGAAAAGATGAAGGTTGGTGATCAGGACACTCAAGAACTTCTTCGTTGGCTCCTTCTTCTGGGGCCTGCGCCTCCTGCTCCTGAGCTTGCTGCTGCTTCTCCGGAAGTACTTGCTCGAATTACAGAAGCGTGACTCCCTCCGAAACACCTATTGCATGCATATGCATAGTATAAGAATCATGTATGCACAAGAGATGTAAGGTGATGATGAAATATACAACCATGTATAAATGGACGCATGAAAGGCACGATGATACAAAATTAACATCTATTTTACCAAGTAGGAGCATATCTCTTTTAGAAAACAAGAACGGCACACTAACCAAGCTCTAATAACCTAAGATAAAGTCGTTCATCTTCAGTAAGAGGTCTAGCACCTGCAACTAACAAGTTATTTTGATTAGCCTAGCATCTAACACATCACATCGACTCATATCAAGCAAACAAGTTATTCATTGCAATCACAGTTTTCAGGCTGCAAACAGCAGCTACAAGTTTGATCCATAACTGGAGTTCTACAGGTCCAAATACCATGATTTAAGACTTTCTGGAAAGCTTATAAAATTGTCTACAACTTTTATTTAATCACCAAAGTCAAACTCAAACTAGGTCAAACAGACTGATCTTACAAAACTGTCTGTGAATTCCAGAGAGTAGGCAGTTGGGAGTGCTGACTTTCAACTGATATAACTCTCACACTACTAGGCCAAATGTCTTGAAATTTTGACACAAGCTAGATAAACAAGTTCCCTACAAGTTTGTTATTGATCAAATTCACAGCAAACATCAAATTCACCAGTTAATTTGCTTAACTCAAAAATCTATTCAGAAATTCACTATAAATGAATTATAGTGAAAATAATATTTCATTACATACAAGAATAACACCATGAGTACTACCAATGTTACCAAAAGTTAACATACATCAAATGAACACTAGAAAACATAGTGGTCATTCCTAAATAAATTATTTTCATGCCTTTATTAATTTATTTAGATAATTAGGTTAAATAATAAACACATATCTAAAGTGTACAGAAAATTCAACAAAAATTACAGTAGCTTATACATGTCTCCAATAGGCTACTGTATAAATATCACAACATTTGAACAAGTATGACATCCTACATAAAAATAACAAGCCAGCAGGGCTTAAAATAGCATAAATAGAAAACCCTAGTGAAAAGTGTCAAGCAACAGATTTTATATTTTTCTTAGCATCCTTAAGGTAATAGGACAACCTCCAACAAATTTCATGAGCATGGGATTCATGTAATAATTATTAAAATTCACACAAGGATCATCTAATCATAAAAGGGAAATTAATAACTCAAAAACCATTCATGCACTGACCCTCAAATTTTTACCAGAGCTTCTGCTCATCAATAACAGCTCACCATACAAATTTCATAATTTTTGGAGCACTGGAACTTTAGATATGAATTAAACAAGTTTGCCTTTATTTAAAAACACATTTTAAGTTGCAATTTAATTCTTCCAGAAACTTTACTACAAGTGTTCATGTTATATTTTTCCTAAATACTACACTTCACCAAGAGTCTAACAAAATTAGAATCACCCAATTTGAATCTACCAAACTCTAGATATGGATTTTACAAAATAGCCTCAAAACTGGAATAAGTGAGCTAGCTTTCTATAACATAGTGACTGACAGGCGGGGCCCAACGGTTAGCCGGGCCCGCATGACAGCGAGACGAAACAGAGCACGGCGACTTGGGACGGCGCGGAACCGGCGGAGCTCGCCGACGGCGGCATCTCCGGCGACGAGGACGGCACCAGCGTGACTACCTCGACCTCCTGCGTCGATTAAACTCCTAACCCTAAGCTCTAGCGGACTCTAGGCACGTCGGCCATGGCGCACGGCGGCTCGGCCGTGTTCCGGCTCGGCTGGACCGGCATTGGCGGTAGCACCATCACCAGAGCATCAACGCGCGATGGAGAAGGCTAGGCGGGAGCTAGGGAAAGAGAAGAAGGGCAGTGTTGAGCTGGCCACGGTAAGCTCCAACTCCGGCGAGGTACGGTCATGGCGACGGCGTCGGAAATGGCCAAAGGCCCTCACCTAAGGCTCGTTTGGCTCAGCGAGAGTGACGACGAAGTTTGTGGGGTGCTAGCGGAGCTTTGTGCGGGATCTTTCTGGCAGTGGTGCCGCGGCAAGCTTGCACGAGCGTGGCGGAGCAAGGGCAACGGTGGTGGTCCGCTGCGGCTGCTGTGGCGAGCGAAGGAGAAGCAGGAAAAGCAAAGTGGCGCTGGGAGGCTCACGGGCGCGCGTGGAGGCTTCAATTGACACTCTGGCCCGACGTGGCCTCAACAGGCAGGCGGCTAGCGCCGCGCGGCGCCACGCGGCGGTGAAGTTCTGCTGCCGGTTGGGTACTGTAGCGCCGATTCAGAGTTACATTCCGAGCCTGACAGCGTGACTTGGTGGCCTTCCCCCTCCTAATCCGTTGGTCATCAGCGAAAACAGTCAAGATGAAAGTTGTAGCCCTACCTCCCATCTTCAATTTCTATTAAAAGACCAAGGCCTAATTCTCAACCGCTGCAGAGTAAAATCACGCCAAAGTTGAGCACATGAAACTGAAATTTGATTTGTGACTTAGAAATTTTTCAGTCTCCAACTAGACCTCAAAACTGACTTGTGGGCCCTTCTTGAGCATGTTCTGCACATTTTTATGAGATGGTCATAAATAACTTTTGTTTCTTATATAATTTGCTACAACTTTGCTTTAGGTTTCACAGACATGCAAAGCTTCTAAGTAACACTTTTTAAAAGGTCAAATAAATTGGTTCCAGGGTTTCTAATTTGGTCAAACCTCACTTAGTGGCATAATTAGTCAATTTAGTTAACATGAACAGTGTTCCACTATGTACCCTAAGTGTAGTTAAGGTGTTTTAGGTGATAATTAACCACACCACACATTGATCATACCAAAATCAAGCATCACATGTATTGAAACAAAGGAAAACAAGTGAATTGCTACTTATGTTTCAAAGCCATGTTTCATAGGTTTCATGAGTTTGTTGCATAGTACTAACTAACCATGTTTCACTAAAGTATGTGACATGTTTCAAGAGTGAGTTGAACATGTTGCACTTGAGTGTTGCGCACTATCCATTTCATAAAACAAACACACATGGGATATAAACATATGTTGCAATGTTTCAAAAGCATGTTTCAAACCATCAAAGCTCATGCATGTATGAATGATGCTCCTGTTTGTGAAATGCAAGTGTAATTATGCAAGCCTAATACCTAGGGTGTTACAGCCCTCTCCCCTTATAAAAATCTCGCCCCGAGATTTAAAAAGCGTACCATTTTGAATAAAAGGTAGGGTATACATCCTTCAAATAATCTTTCCGTTCCCACGTTGCATCGCTCTCACTACCCTGATTACTCCACATAACCTTGTAAAACTTGACCACATGGTTCCGGGTTACTCTCTCTCTTGTATCAATAACCTGCACTGGCCTTTCTTCATAGGATAGAACTGATTTCAACTTGATATTTCTGAGTGAAACTCTTTATTCGGGAACACGTAGACATTTCTTCAATTGAGAGACATGAAAAACATTGAAGATAGCTCTCATCTCATAAGGTAACTCTATCTTGTAAGCTACATTCCCACTCTTCTCTATGATCGGATATGGGCCTACATACCTAGGTACAAACTTCCTCTTTACTCCGAATCGCTGCACCCCTTTCATCGGTGATACTTTCAGATAAACGTGATCACCTACTTCAAACTCAATGGGTTTCCTTCTTTTATCCGCGTAGCTTTTCTGCCTAGCTTGAGCGGCTTCCATATGTTTCCGGATAGTACGGACTTGCTGTTTGGCCTCTTCGACGAAATCAATGCCGTAGTATCTCCTTTCTCCAGATTCAACCCAGTTCAAAGGAGTTCTACACTTACGGCCATACAACGCTTCGAACGGAGCCATCTTGATGCTTTCTTGATAACTATTATTATAGGAAAATTCAGCCAAGGGTAACCACTTATCCCATGAACCTTTGGAAGATATGACACAAGCTCTTAACATGTCTTCCAATATTTGATTCACCCGCTCCGTCTGTCCGGAGGTTTGTGGATGATAAACAGAACTTCTGACTAAGTTGGTGCCTAACATCTTGTGCAAATGTTCCAAAAAACGAGCAGTGAACTGAAGTCCTCTGTCAGATACAATGGTCCTAGGAACACTATGGAGACGTACTATCTGATTAAAATATAACTCAGCATTGTCACTTGGTCGATAGTCAATTCTAACTGGTATGAAATGAGCAGACTTCGTTAAACGATCCACTATTACCCATATGGAATTAAAATTCTTTTGGGTAGGGGAAAGTCCAACAATAAAATTCATACTAATCTCTTCCTATTTTCATCCTGGTATAGACAATGGTTGAAGAAGTCCCGCAGGCTTCAAGTGAATTGCTTTGACTCTACAGCAATTGTCATACCTTGCAACATAAGCTGCAATTTCTTTCTTCATCTTGGTCCACCAAAAGCGAGATTTCAAATCTTGATACATTTTGCTACTTCCCGGGTGGATAGATAACTTGGATGAGTGACCTTCTTCTAAGATTTGGTTTCTAAGCTCTTTGTCCTTTGGTACTACAAGTCTGCTCTTAAACTATAGAACACCCTTCTCATCAGCACGAAAGTGTTTTGTTTCTTGTTCCTTTATCTTCCTTTTTATGTGGAAAACACCCACATCGGTTTTCTGAAGCTCGATGATTTTACTTTCCAGAGAGCAACTAAGAGTAATACTGTGCAACACTGCAGGATGTAACAGATGTGCCAAATGATAATCTGATTCCAAGAGAGAATTGCAATGAGATTTTCTACTCAAAGCATCGGCAACAACATTTGCTTTACCTGGATGATAATGGACTTCTAAGTTATAATCTTTAATCAACTCTAGCCATCTTCTCTGTCTCATATTCAATTCTAGTTGAGTGAAGATATACTTGAGACTTTTATGATCGGTATAGATATGACACACGTTATCGAGCAGGTAATGCCTCCAAATCTTCAAAGCATGAACAACAGCAGTTAACTCAAGATCATAAGTTGGATAATTGACTTCATGCTTCCTTAGCTGACGTGAGGCATAAGCAATAACCCGGCCTTCCTGCATAAGGACACATCCTAAACCGGTACCTGATGCATCACAAAACACATCAAAAGGTTTCTCGATATCAGGTTGTGCCAAAACAGGAGCTGAGGTCAACAAGGTTCGCAAAGTGCAAAAAACAGTCTCACACTCTGGAGTCCAAACAAATTTTACATCTTTTTGAAGCAACCTGGTCATGGGCTTGGCTACCTTAGAGAAATCCGAGATGAATCGACGATAATATCCTGCCAAACCAAGAAAACTTCTAACTTCATGCACTGAAGTTGGTGCTTTCCAATCTATGACTTCTTGCACCTTAGACGGATCAACCGAAATTCCTTCCTCAGACAACACATGACCCAAGAAAGGTACCTTCTTGAGCCAAAAGTCACATTTACTGAACTTAGCATAAAGCTTATGTTCTCATAGCCTGGATAAAACAACTCTCAGATGCTCGGCGTGTTCTTCAGCATTTGTGGAAAAGATCAAGATGTCATCAATGAAGACAACTACAAACTTGTCCAGTTCTTCCATGAATACGGATAAGCCTGGGCAAAATACCCGATACCCATTACCCGTACCTGAATTACCCGAACCCGGACCCGAATTACCCGAACCCGAGGTACCCGATCCTAAATTCGGATAGCGATTTTGATTACCCGAAATTAGTTTTGGTAATTCGGGTAATATCCCCCGGTACCCAAACTACCCGAACTACCCAAAGATTTGTTTTGTCTTTGTATTCATCATGTGTTGTTAGCTGAACCATTTAACTTATCACTTTATTAGAATATATTCTCTCTATTTGAATGAGTGACGGTAATATATTATTCTCTACAAATTGCTATTGAAATTCTATACAAATTGCTGCTGAAATTATGTATAGATCGCTACTGAAATTTAGTGTAGTTTGTTGTTTTCTGTAAATTTGGGTATATCGGGTAATACCCGAACCCGAATTATCGGGTACCCGAATTTGCGGGTAATGTTTTTTCGGGGGTAATATCGGATAGCAATTTTTATTACCCGAATTTTGAATTACCCGAATTACCCGACCCGAAAAAATCGGGTAACCCGAACGCCCAGGCTTAAATACGGAGTTCATCAGATATACGAAGTATGCAGGAGCATTGGTCAGACCGAAAGACATAACAAGATACTCATACAACCCATATCTGGTTGAGAAAGCGGTCTTAGGCACATCCTCCGGTCTAATTTTTATCTGATGATAACCAGATCTCAAATCAATTTTGGAGAATACCTTTGCCTTAGACAACTGATCAAACAAAATATCAATGCGGAGCAATGACTATTTGTTCTTGATTGTCACAGCATTGAGTGGACGGCATGATCTGATCCCACGCTATACTGTGTGTTTACCACCCACAAGCGTCTGCAAACGCTTACGTCGCTGGTAGCTTTATCTCACGTGAACCAAACAATCGAACGTATTTGCTTACTTTTTTTGAGTTCGCAGCGTTATTCATTCCCACTTACGTTTGCGTTGACACTGCACTAACCAAACAGCACCTACGGGATAGCCAGTTAGCCACTTAAAGTGTTTGCTCATGCTAAATATTTGTGCACTTTGAGTAAATCCATATTGGAGATGTTTTAGTTGCTTGTATAGTAAACCCATAATAGAGATGTTTTAATCTCTTGAATGTTTGCCTTTACCTACTTGTTATTCTGACACTGTAGATCTATTTACACTGCCATCTGATTGTCCTGGAGTAGCGTTTGTAGTTTATATTTATATATTTCCTGAAATCTGTCGTAAAGCTGATGCTGTTTCAATGATACCAGCTCTGCCGGACAGCTTTGGAGAATCCTGATATATTGTTTCTAAAAGTGAACTTTGATGAAAACAAACCTATGTGCAAACGACTGAATGTCAAAGTCCTTCCTTTCTTCCATTTTTACCGCGGAGCTGATGGGCTACTGGTGGCTTTCTCCTGTTCCTTAGCTAAGGTATGGGTGTGAGTGCCTCACCTGTTGCTGCATGATATTGAATGAGATAAGTGATCCCTTTATACATTTGATCCCTTTTGTGAATCACAGTTGAAGGAGACTTGAAAGGATGGAATATACCCAAAGACTTAGCCTTAGATAGGAGTGCTTGGAAAACAGTTATTTACGTGCCTGAACCTTGATTGCTTCTGCTGGGTTTCAACTCTAGCCTACCCCAACTTGTTGGGACTTAAAGGCTTTGTTGTTGTTGTTGTTGTTGTGTTTAGTTCAAGTTTTCTTTCATGCCATCCCTCCCCTATGTTTTCTATTTCCGAGATTGTGCTAAAATATGAACTGCACTTTTCCATTTCAAATTTCTGAACAAGCTGCAATGGTTGAGCTGGAAATCAGTCTGATTGTATTACTTCTGAACATTTTTGTACCTAGTAATCCCATTTTGCATTTGTAGATTCAGAAGCTGAAGGATGCCGTTGCAATGCACAACACTGCTCGTTGCAGCATTGGACCACCTGTTGGAGTTGGCGATGTTGAGTTGCTGGATAGCGGGAGCCCTCAAGAGAAACCAGCAGAAGCTAGCCCACGGTAGATTCATGAGAATGAGCTCCTCCCCATCATCACTTCTACATCCTGCTCATTGTTTTCTTCACTATAGATCTTAATGCAATCAGTTCAGGAGAATCTAAGTACCCTTGATTCATGAATCAGATGTATGGATTATTGTAACACATTTTTGAAGCCTTGTCCGGCTGCATATCAATCCAAGGGGGTTGGAGGGATTGAGAGGGTTTAAATCCCTAGCCTCCCAATCCCCTTTAACCCCCTTGGAGTGGGGAACAACCGAACAAAGCCCGAAAGGGAAAAAGTGTATGATAGCGTGATAAGTGTACCTTTTGCTGGACAGAAGAACCATAGAATTGTACATCATTTTAGGTGAAGACGCCATGAACATTTAAGCGCCCTTGTGGGCCGTTTTATGTAGTCAGTCCACTATTTTTTCGCACGTCTCCACCGTTCTTTTAACAGATTGTACTTTGTTGTATTCAATAAAAGTTCACATCAGATAAGGATCTTGACCAAAAACAAATAGCATTGTTACTCCCTTGGTCCTAGAAAAAAAATCTAAATTGTTCTAAGTCAACATGTTAAGTTTGATTAAATTTATATAGAAAATATTTATATTTAGCAAACTAAACAAGTATCATCAGATTAATTATGCAATACATTTTAATAGTACAAACTTAAAATAGTTTGACTTAGACTAAACCTGAATTACATTCTTTATAGGATGGAGGTAGTATGCGTGAACTGAAGGTAACTTGTTTGGCTTCAACGGTTTTCTTCGTTAAAAATTATGTCTCGTAGCTCTTCACTCCATCCTTGAAAAATTAATGTCTTGGAATCCAAAAATTTTTGAAGTTTATTTTGATGTTTTAGCTCTTGGACACTAGGTTGTACCCATATCAGCCTGAGATTGTGATCTGTATATCTGCATGCCTTCCTTTTAATTAGCCGCTTAGTCTTAATAAGCGTGAACCACACTAAATAAATAGAAGTACATGAGTAATTTCTATTGAGCACTATTTATAAAAAAAGACATCAAGCATTATTCTATAATGGAGCGAGTATAATAACATATATCTTTTTACCTCTCGTTTGAAAGATGCATAAAAAGTCTTTCATCTCACCCTTTTAGTATCTAGAACAGAGGGAGTATATAATCTATATATCTTCTTACTCATTGTTTGAGCGGTACATGTAAAGTCTTTTATCTCATCTTTCTTTCTTGATTGGAGCTTTTCCTATCTAATTCTGTTAGATTACTAGAGCATCTCGAGAGACTGTATCTCTCGTAATTTATAGAAATAGAGATTTTGATAAAAAAAATTTTCTCTCCAACAGCCTCTTTAATTGGATATCCAAAATATAGACTATTCTGGATTTCTCGCCGGCCAAAGATAGAGAGCGAGAATGTCTTGCGCACAAAATATAGAAAAATTATTGGAGGGTACAAAGGTATAGAAAACGATTTTACTCACGTGACTCTCCAATGATGATTTAGAGAATAAATTTTAGAAAGACTATTAGGTATTTAACTAGGAAAAGCCCTCATATTTTATAAAAAGAAAAAAATATTTTGTATTTTTGTTACTGCTGTTGGGAGATCAAAATTAATTATTTGGTTCGGAGTGTGCTCTCGAAGAGACCCCTCAAACAGCAAATAAAACGCGTTTAACGAACGGAAAGGTACAGTTTATAGAACATTTATTTTAAAGAAAACAAGAGGAGCTCTTTATATCATATAACGATCTGCTATATATCATATAATGAGATGAAGCACGGTAGATTTTACAAGAGTATTTCTATAGAAAAAAAACCAAAAGCAAAGCAGCAAAGAGATTATCTAATCTATCCACGGGAATCCACACGCAGGATTACAGAGCCTTTATGGCCCGGCATGTTTGTCAGAGCAACTCTAGCAGAGCTCCTACTTGAACTACTATAACTAAATATGGGTGTCTAGAAAAAAAAACGCAGCTCCGGCAGGCCCCTACTAGAACCCACAATTTGGTGTGGGCACCCAAATCCATCCTCCAGACCCCATTCCTGTGGGAGAATAGGGGCTCACCCCACAGCCCCCATCCGTCATTTCCTCTGCATCGTTTCTCGCTCGCGATCTCCCCAGTGACCTCGATGGCGGCATGAGTCTCCGGTCGCTCACGACCTCCATCGGCGGCACCCTCACGCCCTCTCCCGGTGCCGCCCGCAAGTCTCCGGCAGCGCTTGAGACCTCCCCGGCAGCGCCAGCGTGTCTCCCCCGACGGCGTGAGTCTCTGGACGGCAGCGCCCTCGCGACCTACCCATTGGCGACAGCGACGGCGCAAGTGTCCTACAGCGGCGCCGCGACGTCCCGATGTGCGTGTAACATCCTCGGTGTTACACCGTAAATCATTTACTAAAACATGTCATGAGCATCATGTTTATGTGTTAATGCATGTAATAGAGTGTGTAGATCAATTTCTGTAACTCAAAACGATCAACGAAAATGCAAAATTAAAGTTAATTCCATAGTCATGTTATATCACTTAGGGTTTAACACCAATTTTTATTAAGCAAAAATGCTATAGAACATGTATGTGATACTTGAATAAAGTTTGAAATACAAACTTTGTAGATGACAATGAAATACCCGTGGTCGAAAAATTATATTCCTAGCTAAGATTTCCAATAGCTTAGAAATGCAATTTGAAATAGAGTTCAACTCAGAACTTAGAAAATTTCTTGAACTTAAGAAAGGGTAGACATTGCTTTATTCATCAATTTTTGTAGAAAAATTTAGTCAAGAAGCAGAGTAGTGTCATGGCCTATTTTAGTAGCCTAATGTACCCTCTAAAGTATGGTGAAGATGGTTTGGGTGTTTGGCCAGCCGATTAGTTGTTTTAAAAGCATGCATGGCACGTCCTCCGTCGGTTTCCTCGCGTAGGCGCAGTCACCACGCCCCTGTGCCACGACATCGACGCGCCGGCCGCCCGTGCGTGCGCCTGGCCACGCTCGGCTGCCCGCTGTGGCCTATAGCCCAGGCGCACGGCTACCCCACCTCACTGCCGTGCTACTACCCCGCCGCTAGCTCCTAGCTATGCGCCATCACGACGTCGTTGCCCTGCCCCATCCCACGCTGCGTTGTCATCGCGTCCGCCACTGCTGCCTCGCATCGCGACGCTACCGTCGTGTCGCTCTAGTACGCATGCTGCATCGCGCTGCCCCTCCCTAGCACGGTTGGGTGCCGCCCGCACGTGGCCATGCGCGCCGCCATCGCTTTGCCATTTATGCAACTGTGGCAGCGCAGGCCACGTCGGTCGGGCGTGCACGCCCGTCGGCTAGCGCCGGCACATGGGCCTCCCTGTCCCATCGCTCGCGTCCCACCAAGGCGTGGACGAGCCGAACCCACTGCCACGCCTGTCTCTCCCTCCCTCTGCTTTCTGCCGTCGTCGTGTCGCGTCATGGTGAAGTCAGAGAGCGAGCACCTCTCATCAATTTCTCGTGCTCGCGTCTCCGCCTTCACGCCCCCTCTCTAGCCGACCCCACCTCGCCTTGACTCGCGTCACGCCGAGCTCCAATTTTGGAATCTTGCCGCCGCCCGCGTCGTGGACAGTCTCCACCACTTTACCCCATGCCAATTCCTTTGCACCGTTAGCTCGCCTTGGCTTCCTCTTCGTCGTGTGCACGCTAGTTGCAGCTTTTGTGCTGTCTCCTCATCGCTGACACGACCGTGCCTTTATGGTCCGCCGTTCACCTCGCCACGCGCACGCGGCCAGCCTTGCTCAGGTCGTCTCCGGCCGAGCCGGCTTCTGGGTAAGGTCACTGGTGAGTGGTCATTGCTCACCCACTGCCCTACCCCTTGTTTGTTGCTGCGGCTCACCTGAACGCCATTGCCATTGCCACAGGGTGTTCGCCATCGTGGAGAGGTCCTTCTACGGTGTCTCGGTTTGCGCAACCGCCGCCCATCATCTCACATCGAACCCTAGGTGAGCGTTGGCCTTGTAGCTAGGTTAACAGGGGTCCCGTGTGGTCGGCGTAAGCGCCTGTGCCACTGCTCGCCACACCAGAGCGCGCGGGGATGGCCGAGGGCCTCACCGTTGTAAAGAGGAAAAAGGCCCGAGGGTTCTTTTGCATAAGTACTATCTATAGGAATAGTAACATGGACTACGGGTTGTTTTGCTCAAAGTCTAGGGCGTTTTTGTATATGTGCCAGCGCGCGTAGGCCTCCTCGCCGTGGGCCACCTCCGCGCGTGGGCCGAAATCGGTTTAGATTTTTGTGGAAAATAGAAATAGCTTTTTATTTGTAATTCTGAGCTAAAATTTGGTAAATCATATAAAATCATGTAGATATCCAAAAATTGTGAAACCAATTTTGTTAGGTTCATAAAAATGTGATCTATCTGTTGATGTAGTTAGTTTACATTTATCTATGAGAATGTTAGGTCCACTAATTTATTTAGGAAAGCTTAGCATTATTTTGATTAAACTTGTAGGATTTTTTTGGCAAATTGGTAATAGCGTTGACCATGAAATTTTTATAGTAGGTTCATTGTATTATTATGTACTCACTATAATTTTGGTAGCCTTAGAATAGGTTGATAAATAGGGTAGCTAAGTACTCCTTATTTTAGTATATATGAAATCGTAGATAAAGTAAGAAATGCATTTTTGGTTGCTAATATAATACTTGAATGTTTCGTACCTGTTTAGTGGAAAGAATGGGTAGCTTAGCATCTTAGTCATTAGAGTTAGCTTAGTAGCTTGGTAGATGTATTGTTATTTTAAGAGCTATTGTTGCTAAAATGCTGAGTGTTGCATCATCATTGCATGCATGTAGAGAATGTGTTGGTGGAGTTTGTGACCGCTGGAGAGCCAGAATACGAGGAGGTGATCGAGGAGTATGAGAAGGAGGTTCTCGTATAGGAGGGAGCCCCGGAGCCACTAGCGACTGACTTTGCTGACACCATGCCTGCCCAAGGCAAGCCCCGGTGTATAACCCTTATTTTAAATAATCACATGATATATATATATATTTATTTATTTATATGTGATGTGCATTTATGTTATAGGATTTATATTGAAACTACATGCATAGATAAACCTACCTATGAGTCCTACTAGCATAGGTCGAGTAGCTGCTATGCTTAGGTTTTTCGGTAGCGTGAGTAACCTGCCGTTACTCACAATAGGTGATTACTATTATTACTCTCATGATAAAATGGCAAAAGGAAATGGAGACCGGGCAGGGATATGGTATGGGTATTGGTGGGTGTAAGAGGATGTGTCCCACGACCAATGAGGCATAGCTTTGTTACACTGTTTTCCCTGTCCGTGTCGGTTAAAGACCGGTCGTTGCATTGGATTCTAGTCAGGTCACATACTTATTATCCTGAGCACATACTTATTTATGGGAGAAGGGAAGGCTCGTTGCTCTCTTGTTGTGGGTTCCGGCTCTTTTTAGACCAACTAATTGGTGGCGGGGATGCTGGAGGTCTAAGCACCACACTGAGTCCTAGACTCAAGTGTGGGGGCTTGGAGTCCAAGTTTGGACGAGGACCTGGACCCCTTGATAGGATAGTGGTGGGTTGGTCCTGCTTGTGCCTGGGGTACAAGCAGGGCATGTGTTTTGAGGTACCTAGCTGGGCACATTGATTCACGAATTGCTAGGTAATCCGGTATGACTTTTCTACAATCTCGCACCGTAGTAAGAACTGGAAGATGAAAGGTGGTGAAATGGATCTGATTGCTCAACTCTTGCTTAAAATTAGAACATGTGCTTACATAGAATGGTTAGCTAATGAACTAATCATGACTGCTAATAAAACACATACATAAGGATTCACTACTAGTATTGCTTTTTACAAAAATGAAACCCAACAAACCATAAAGCTTATCATATCCTTTGGAGTCGGAAAATTATTCCCACTAGTCGGGTAAGTCTTGCGAATACCTTGTGTACTCAGGGTTTATTTATCCCTGTTGCAGGTGCAGCTTGAAGAGTAGCTGTTATGTGGAGGATTCTTCTAGTGGGCACAGACGGATCCTTGTATTCTACCATTAGATGTTTATTGTAATTTCGCTGTTTAAATTCCATATTCTGAACTTGGTACTGTAATAATGTATTTCTAAAAACTCTGGTTGTATGAAATAGACTAAGTTTTATAAACTCATTCTCATTATTGGATCCTGGAGGAAAAACATGGATTATTCGAGTTCTCCCTTAGGGTGTGCTCGATGGAATCCATCCAATGTAGCTTGCTTTCAGGGTGCTTAGTGTTTGGTGGAAGACAAGCACCTCTGAAGGTGTGTTATTTCAGGTGGTTCTGCCACAGGTGGTACTAGAGCCAATATTGACGTACGAGTTTCATAACTCTTTTCAAAACCTAAAAATTGACCAACAAATGTTTTGCGAAAAGTAGGATGCGATATAATTATGTAAATATGTATAAGCCCTAGCAATATGGTTTATCTAGGATAGCGGTACTGGTTTTATCTAATCAAGTTTCTACAGGTACACTAACTTACGCTGCATAAGAATCGTTAGCGTACGTGAAGTGATTGTGCGATGTGTCGAATTTTTTGCAAATGCCGCTATATTCCGGCTTGAGTGAACAGGTAGGCCGATGCATGCATCATGAAAGAAGAATCTTGCTTCAACTAAACTCTCCTACACGTATAATTTGGATTAGCGAATTGATAGGATAATAAAAAAGAATGCTTTAATAAAAGTCTTATCATTTCTCTAATCTCTTGTTCCTAATCAGGAGGGTTGTCCCTAATGGTTTGTTCCTATCTGTTTACAGATGAACCTGATGTCTAGTTGCGGGAGTACCAACGCTGGGGCGGACTCGGGTGATAATGGTCGCAGTGAGGGCATTGGCAACAACAATGGGGAGAGCCACGAGGCCCCACTTCTGGCTCCTCCTCCACCACCACTACCACCTCTGATGACCCATGCGGAGATGATGGTGGAGATGCTGGCTGCTCAGTGCGAGTCAGCCTGTGCCTTGGAGATGCTTGCCTAGGCCATTGGTGGCTTTGCCCGTGGAGGCCACAGAGGCAATGGCAAGAATGGGGGTGGTGCCCGTGGTCCCGAGGGACCCTGCTCTTACTAGGATTTCTTGATGACACACCCACCCACGTTCACACCGACCATAGAGCCTCTAGATGCGGAGCATTGGCTTCGTATTCTAGAGTAGAAGTTTCTGCTACTCACTATAACTAGGGAGCAGAAGGTGCGCTTTGCAGCGATGCAGCTATTGGGTTCTGCCAGTGCATGGTGGGACACGTTCAATGCCATGCAGCTGGTGGATCACCGTGTGACTTGGCAGGAGTTTACCGCCGCTTTTAGAGAGTACTACATTCCTACTAGTGTTCTAAACAGGAAGTTGACAGAGTTCCTGGACCTAAGGCATGGGAGCATGTCTATGATGGACTATGTAAACAAGTTCAACCATCTGTCACAGTATGCTGGGACTCACGTCGATACTGATGAGAAGAAGAGGGACCGTTTCTATCGTGGTCTCTCTTGTAGTCTGCAGAAGGAGTTGTACACAGGGAACTACTAGAGTTTTGGTGCTATGATGAATGCTGCTATTGCCATAGAGGGACTTTAGCGTGACTCCTAGGCTAAGTGGAAGCACAAGCGGGTGATTACTGGGTCTTCCAGTCACTCCTAGGCTCAGAAGGTGCAGGTTGTTAGGCGGGTGCCCTATCAGTCTTCGGGTGGGCAGTCATTCCATCAGCCTTAGCAGACCTACCAAGTACCTCCCACTCAGTACCGTACTCCTACTCAGCAGGTGCAACAACAACAGCCCCTAGGACAGCAGGTTCCACCGTGTTAGGGGTAGGGGAACAAGCCTGGTGCTTGTTTCCAATGTGGCAAGGAAGGCCACTATGCTCAGGAGTGCCCGCAGAACTAGATTGCATAGTCTGCTCAGCTCTCAGCCAACTCTCATCTAATCAAGCGAACGATCATCAAGAAGAAGGTGCCCATAAGCCGCTCTGGGCAAGTCAACTTCACTGAGGCTGAGGAAATCTTGCAGAATGAACCGATGATGGCTGGTATGTTTACCATTGATTTCCATCTAGCATATGTGTTGTTTGATTCTGGTGCATCACATTTGTTCATAAGCATGGGCTTTGCACAAAGGCATAATATATCTCTTATGGCTATACCTATTGCCTATAGAATCAGTACTCTAGGTGCATAGTTGTGCGTTAATACTCGAACGGACATAGTTGGATTAGTGCTAGCCACTCACACTTACCACCTCAAATTTATGGTGCTGCCTGAGCAAGGCATTGATGCAATTCTGGGCATAAACTGGTTACGAGTTTATAGGGTAGTCTTGGACCTTAAGTAGATAGTTATTGAGTTATGACTTCCTTCTTCTGAGGATAGGATGTCTCTTCTTATGCCCTCAGATCCAGCCTTACCAGTTGCTGCTCATGTTGAAGCTTCTCCTGATCTTGCCTCCATTCCTATGTTCTATGAGTTTCCAGATGTCTTCCCAGAGGATCTACCGGGGTTGCCATCGGATAGAAATGTAGAGTTTTCCATTGAGTTAGAACCTAGCACTGCTCCTATTTCATGGTGTCCCTACCGCATGGCTCCTAAAGAACTAGCTGAAATGAAGAAGAAATTAGAGGAATTATTGGAGAAGGGATTTATCCGTCCTAGTTCTTCCCTATGGGGTTGTCCAGCTATTTTTGTGAAGAAGAAGGATGGTACTCTATGGATGTGTGTGGATTATTGCCCTCTCAATGCGGTAACCATTAAGAACAAGTATCCTTTACCTCCTATTGATACTTTGTTCTATTAGTTGGTGGGTGCCAAAGTATTTTCAAAGATTGATCTTTGTTCTGGGTATCATCAAATTAAGATCCAGCCACAAGATATACCAAAGATAGCTTTCTCTACTAGGTATGGGCTATATGAATACCTAGTCATGTCTTTTGGTCTCACCAATGCTCCTGCATTCTTCATGTATCTCATGAATTTAGTCTTTATACTGGAGTTGGATAAGTTTGTAGTGGTGTTCATTGATGATACTTTGATATACTCCAAGAACAATGAAGAGCATGCACAACATCTTCGGATAGTACTGGCTCGATTAAGGGAACACAAGTTGTATGCCAAATTCAGCAAGTGTGAGTTTTGGTTAGATCGAGTGTAGTTTTTGGGACATGTTCTGACACCTAAAGATATCTCTATAGACCCAAGCAAGGTGCGGGATGTGTTAAATTAGAAATCTCCCAAGTCAGTGTATCAGATTCGTCAGTTCCTTGGTCTTCCTGGTTATTATCGACGCTTCATTCCTGACTTCTCCAAAATAGCTCAGCCGATGACCAAGCTACTCCAGAAAGATGTCAAGTTTGTATGGAGTCCAGCTTATGAAGAAGCTTTCCAAGCCCTAAAGAAATTTCTTACCTCTGCTCCTATTCTTGCCCAACCAGATATTGATAGGCCTTTTGATGTGTATTGTGATGCCTCAAGAATTGGACTGGGATGTGTGCTTATGCAGGATGGACGTGTGATAGCTTATGCTTCGCATCAGCTAAAAAAGCACGAGGTGAATTATCCCACCCATGATTTAGAGCTGGCTGCTGTGGTGTAAGCTCTAAAAATTTGGAGGCACTATTTATTGGGAAATAAAGTACACATTTTTATGGATCACAAGAGCCTCAAATATATTTTCACTCAGTCCGAGCTGAACATGAGGCAACGGAGATGGTAGGATCTAATCAAGGATTATAATTTGGAGGTTCATTACCATCCTGGAAAAGCTAATATGGTAGCCGATGCTTTGAGCCGAAAGTCGTATCAAGTTGAAGAAGCATCTTTATCTCTCAACCATGCTGAGGTGCTAGCCCATATTGCTCTAGTCTCAGAGTTACTTGAGTAAATTATTATAAAGCAAAGGCAAGATGTTTCAAAAATTTCTCACATCAAGAAGTTAATTGCCGAAGGGCGTGGTCCTCATTTTAGTATTGATGACTAAGGTGTGGTGAGGTTCAAAAATAGGTTGGTGGTTCCGTCAAGTGAGGAGCTTAGAAGAAAGATTTTGGATGAAGCTCATCATTCCAAGTTGTCCATCCATCCAGGAAGTAACAAAATATACCATGATTTGCGCCACTTGTATTGGTGGTCAAATATGAAGCAGGATATCACCAAGTACATCGCGGAGTGCGACACTTGTGGAAGAGTTAAGGCAGACTATATGCGTACACCAGGATTTTTGCAGCCCTTGCCTATCCTTGTTTGGAAATGGGAGGAGATTTCCATGGATTTCAATGTGGGTCTACCCCGCACGTCCAAAGGCTATAACTCTATTTAGGTCATTGTGGATCATCTCACTAAGTTCGCTCATTTTCTCCCAGTAGATACTAGGTATTCCATCAAGAAGTATGCCAAGTTGTATTTTGACCGGATCATGATCTTGCATGGAGTTCCTCTTACTATCATCTCTGATAGAGGGTTAGTCTTTGTCTCTCGTTTTTTGGAGCAATTCCAGGAATGTCTTGGTACTAGTCTCCTTAGAAGTTCAGCTTATCATCTGCAAACTAACGGTTAGACAGAAAGGGTCAATCAGGTACTTGAGGATATGTTGAGGGCTTGTACCATTTCTTTTCCTGAAAAGTGGGACGAATGCTTGACTCTAGCTGTGTTTTCTTATAACAATAGCTATCAAGAAAGCATTCGTATGACACCTTTTGAAGCTCTGTATGGTAAGAAATGTAGAACACCTCTTAACTAGGTTGAGGTGGGTGATCGTGGATATTTTGGGCCTAATTTTATCAAAGAAGCTTGAGAGCAAGTCAATATTATTCAGGGCCATTTGAAGGCAGCTCAAAGTTGTTAGAAAACTTATGCGGACAAGCGAAGAAGGCCCTTGCAATTTGAAGTTAGTGATCATGTGTATCTCAAGGTATCTCTCATGAGAGGTGTACATCGATTTGGTGCTCGTGGGAAGCTAGTCCCTTGCTATGTTGGATCTTACAAGATTTTGGTCCAGTGTGGTTCTGCTGCCCACCGTATCCGACTCCCGGATATTTTGTCAGCAGTACATAATGTCTTTCATGTTTCTCAGTTAAAGAAATATTTATGGGTCCCCGATGAAGCGGTGGAAGTGGAAGGACTTCCCCTCCAGCCCGACTTGTCTTATATTGAGCATCCTGTCAAGATCTTGGACGAAAAAGAAAGAGTGACTAGAAACAGTGTGGTGAAGTTTTA